>NC_064857.1:15717078-15809929 GCF_024139225.1 Suncus etruscus | reverse complement strand
CCTTAGATCACAATGATGAAATTTGAGAGAAAAAATCTCAATCTGCATAATCAAATTTCCAAAGAAGGTTAGAATACTCCGTTCTGGAATTATCTGTGCCTTTATTTAAGTGTGTTAAATTTTCTTTTCTTAAGGAACTAACTCCCCTATGAAGAAAGCCATATTCCCCCTAGGTATAATATTTTTCCTTAATAAAACTATTTTGCTTCACTGTCTTCTTCTGAAATTTATTTTAAAATTTTTATAAGACCAATGAGAATTACAAATCTTTCACAGTTATATTTACAGTACAGAGTGATAGTGTATTAGGGCAATTCCCACCACCCATGTTGACCTCCCTCCGCCCTAGTTCCCGGCAAGCATCCCATGTCTACCCTTTGCCCCCTGGACTGCTAGTGTAACAGGTCCCTTTTATGTGTATCTTGTGGTTTGGGTCTTTTGATTCTATTGTTGTTGACTTTGGATTGTGTATTTAGGTCTGATCTAAAAAATCTGATATGATTTTTTATTTCCATTCAATGCTCATGAAACTGTTTTGCTCCTAGTACTATCCACCTTTTTTCCCCTCAATTTGTAGGAAGACAGAAATCTGAGGCAGAACAAGATGATTCATATTCTTCAGTTCTTTTAAAAGAAAAAGTGGCAGGTGCCACCTGTCTAGAAGCTATAAACATAAATCTAAAAGAAAGGAAAAAAAGAACAAGAAAAATGGGGGGCTGGTGTGGCAACGTTTTTGTTATTGGTCGTGGTGTGTCTTTTATTGTTTTGATTTTTGTTTTGTTTTGTTTGCATAGGCACAATAAGTATTGGGGAAATTAGAAAAGAAATTCCCTTGGTCTAAGAGAAACAAAAACAAAACAAAACCAAGAATCTAGGATCCAGGTAGATATTGGGGCTAAGTCTTCCTTATCCTGCAAAGAGCATAACCTCATCTCAGCCTGGGAAGCATAATTCCCTGAAAATCCCAGTGATACAATCCAGGTAGATTAAGTGTGTCTCAGGTTTGGTTTAATGACTACCTCCTGAGACTCACAGAATTTAGTATTTAGATCACACAGGAGATAATGAAAACTTTATCAGTATTGTTTTCCTTGGATATACACCTCACCAACAATATTAACAAGTATTCTAAAATGAACTTTTTCAAGTTTTACTTACTTTTAAATAAAAATAAATAAATAACATTTAAATAATAAGTAAATAAAATGAAAGAAATATTAATTTGTTCGTAAATTCAAATTATAAAATGTATCCATATTTTGCTCTTTACTATCACTTTTTATATTGTTTTTCTAGAATAACAAATAGGCTTGATTCTTTTTTTTTTCTTTTTTGGTTATCCCTGGTGGTGCTCAGGAGTTACTCCTGGCTCTGTGCTCAGAAGTCGCTCCTGGTAGGCTTGGGGGACCATGTGGGATGCCGGGGATCAAACCCATGTAGGTCCTGGGTCAGCCTCGTTCAAGGCAAATGCCCTACCACTGTGCTACCACTCTGGCCTGTGGCTTGATTATTTTTAAAATACTATTACTATATTTTAAAGTACATATAGAGGAGCCTTTGTAGGCCAAATATAATCCAAACATGAACCCTGATTTTATTCCTACTTTATACCTATTTGTTTTACTAATAAAAGGAATATTTTTTAAAAAATTAGTACTAGTTTCTCTATTTAAACAGCATTATTTTGTGTGCTTAGAGTAAAGATGTTCTTACCACTACCATTTTTCCATCCACCAACATTCTCTTAATAGTTGTCTCTTTGCCATCCCATTTCTGCACTTGATTCAATGCCCCTCTTGTCATGGTTACAATACTCTGCAAAGACAAATTCACATCCATTGACTTACTAGGACTATGGTTGATCAAAGAATGTAATTCAGTATTAAGTTTTTTTTAATAATAGAAGCCTTATAAAATGCATTTATTTTCAACAGCATGGAGCTATCCACATTTCTGAACACTATTGGTAGTTTTTCTCTCTCCCCCATGATAAGCAGAGACAACTTTGAAGAGAAAAATTAAAGTTTACCTTTGTTTTCCTATTGTCAGCTGTGATTTCTTCAAATTCCTGGCCTAACTTGAAGGAAATCTCAGTATTTTTAAAGGCACTTTCAGTCCTTATTGTGATAGTGTCCCCTTTTTTGCTGATGATTACACTGGGTTTGGCCAAGTTTCCCAGTTTTCTGGTGGCTATTCCCACCCCTGAAAATCAAAACAGTACTAGAATTATGTTGACCAAGAGGTTGTTTCTAAAATACTAGAGGTAGTTATAAACTACAGTCAGTTGAATTTTAGTTGTAGAGATGGCAGATAGTGTCACTGCTACTTCTATAATTTACCTACGGAAATAAAAGTTCATAGATCCAATTATTTTAGGTTTTGTTATTACAGAAGTGATGTTAGTAAATTTTAAAAGTAAATATTCAACCTAAGTAGTACAAGTCAATCACGTTTACTGTATCTGATGCCAGACTCCATTGAAAATGGGTTTTGTGGGCCCGGAGAGATAGCACAGCGGCGTTTGCCTTGCAAGCAGCCGATCCAGGACCAAAGGTGATTGGTTCGAATCCCGGTGTCCCATATGGTCACCCGTGCCTGCCAGGAGCTATTTCTAAGCAGACAGCCAGGAGTAACCCCTGAGCACCGCCGGGTGTGACCCAAAAAACAAAACAAAAAAAAAAAAAATGGGTTTTGTTTGTTTGTGTTTTATTGTATTTTGGGCCACACCCAGTGACGCTCAGGGGTTACTTCTGGCTCTGCACTCAGAAATTGCTCCTAGCTTAGGGGACCATATAGGACACCAGAATTCAAACCACCTTCCATCCTGGATCAGCTGTGTACAAGGCAAATGCCCTACTGTTGTGCTATCACTCCAGCCCATCCATCAAAAATCTTTAGCTATAGAGATTTCCTGAATCATTCTAGACAGTTTTGTTTTTATGTATATATTTTTGTATATATAATATATATCATAATGAAAGTGTGATATTCTGCTCCATGACTTTATATAAGTACATAATTATAAATGCGAATAAAATTCCTTTTATTCATTTTTCTTTTGTGGGAGGAATGGAGGTCACCTTTTCAAACAGTGACTAGGGGAACTTCAAGTCATTTCTGGAAATTCTTGCTCCATTATTGTTTGGGCACAGATATGCTGGGGACCATCAAGGTTTCTCTGCAGTGCTTGGCTATATGTTTCCAGGATTCTGCATACTGGTCAGGCACTCTAGCTCTTTGAACTATCTCCCCACATTGCTTCCCACCACATTCTTAGTAAGTTCTCATCTTTTTGTTGTTGTTGTTGTTTTGGGGCCACACCCAGTGACACTCTGAAGTTACTCCTGGGCTATGAGCTCAGAAATCACTCCTGGCTCGGGGGACCATATGGGATGCTAGGGATCGAACCCAGGTCCGTCCTGGGTCAACCATGTGCAAGGCAAACGCTTTACCACTGTACTATCACGCCAGCTCCTATAAACGAGAAGCAGAGCCCTAGACCAAAGAGCCAAACTTAAATTCTCACCTTTTAAAGTCATTGCTGCTCCTAATCCATATGGTAGAAACATATACCATTTACTATTCAATATTCTATTGTCCCAAATAATTCATAAAATGTAAAATTAAAAATATTCAAAATTTTCTGCATTTGAAAAAAAACAAAAAATTATAGTAAGTTTTATTGCTATTTTACTGATGACTGTAGAAATGCAAAGAAAGAGGAATTGTTAAATAAGAAATATACTTAAAGAGACATAAAATTAAGGCATACAGAAGATGTAAACTGGGAACTGTATTTTTCTTCTCATTTGATGAATATTTTATTATTTAATGTGAATTAATACATTTTCTGAAGTAAATTATAGTTCCTATAGTAGAGCCTGAGGATGTTAATTTTGTCCATCTCAGATTTCTTATGAACTCAAAACTTTTTAAATAACAAAATTAAGGGATCATTTATTGAGATTTCTTATATTTTGCTTCTGTCTCAGCATAAAGTGAAATCTATACAGCTAGTAAATTTCATAGTACAGTCCTATCCTTAGAAATAACTATCATTTTCCAGGTACCATAATGACTTCATTTATTTTATCTGAAATAAAACCATTTTTTTTAATAAAACCATTTTTATAAGCACTCTAGGTAGATAAGTAAAGCTATCGGTATTTTAACAAGCATTATAGCCTGTGGTTATTGGTATCATGCATTGTGACATTAAAAAATTAGAAACTTTACAAAGTTTTCATAGCTATTATAATATCTGTGGAACATTCTCCAGTAGTATTATTAAATAAAGTTGACATAACCAATAACTAGATTTTTTTTATCTACCTCTCTTCTCCCACTCCAGCAAAATGTGATATAGGTATAAACAAGTTTGAATTCATATCTATAACACAAAAACTTTACTTCTCAGAAACTAAATCTCAGAATATCATACTTTAGGTCACATAATTTTTCCCTTATTATTGTGGGGCCATTATTCCAGTAATCCCGGGAGTTATTAGAGAAATGAAAGAGATCAAAGCCAAAAACCTTACACATGCTCAGCATATGCTCTTGCACTTGAGTCATATCTCTGTCCCAGGACATTTACTTTAAAAAAAACAAATAAACAAACAAAAACTATACGTTCAGGATCCAGTGTGATAGTGCAGTAGGCACTTGCTTGCATGATGCTGATCTGAATTTGAACTCAAGAACCTCATTTAGTTCTCCCAAGTCCCACCAGAAGTATTCCTTGAACAATCAGGAGTAAGTTCTGAGTACCACTTAGTGTGGCCCCACAAATTAAAAACAAAACTAAACTAAACTAAATAGATGTCCAAATAATAAAGGACAGCTTAATGTTATAACAAGAAATCTGAGGTTGAACTAAAATTAAGCTTTGAGATAGAAATTTTTTACTACCCAGCATACTCAGCTTCTCTAGTTGTTATAAAATTAGGATTAAAAAAATAAAGAAAATGCACTGACTAAATTTCTGAGTTCTTTTTCCAGATTTCCATTCAAAACCCTGTGACATGAAACTGCCCTGAAAATCAGGAAGTAGAAGCCAAAGCGATAGCACAGCAGTAGGGTGTTTGCCTTGCATGCAGCTGACCTGGGACAGACCCAGATTCGATTCCCGGGATCCCATATGGTCCCCCAGATCTCCAGGAAAGATTTCTGAGTGTAGAGCCAAGAATGACACCTGAATGCTGCTTCCGCTGCCAGGTGACCCAAATTTCCTTCACCCCCACCAAAATATCAGGAGACATTTGAATGAATTATGCATTTGAAAAATACTTATTTAGGTTAAAAGCTATTAAACGGTCACCAATAAATGCAGTTAATTATCTTTCTTTTATGATACAATAAATAAATCTCTGAAGAGGAAGTCTGTGCAAAATATCCTGGAAAATAAGTTTCAAAAATAATTAGTCTTACAATATCTCAAAAGCAATCCCTTCAAGTTAAATAAGGAAGAACATTTCTTACCCAGAGCTTTCATGTAATCATCGAAGTGCTCACTGGAGATGAGTTTCCAGGTACCCAGAAATTTGTTATTCATTGCTACAGATGAAAATTAAACACTGTTTTTGTGAGAGTCAAAAGATCCAAATGGGATGATGAAGCCTTCAAACATGCTTTTCAAAGATACCCCAAAGCATGTGACTTTCACAGAGACCCAATGGGGAAAAGCAGTGTCAGGTCTGAAGAATGAATGGTTCTTTAGTCATCTATTAGGACAAAAGAAAACCTCACAGAACATTTCCTTCAGACTCCATGTATTTTAATAATAATCAGTGAATGTTTGATTTGAACCTTTCAAAATTGTGACCTCACTGACATCCGTAAGAAGTATTTAGTGTTTAATACTCAAATAAGTCAAGAGAGCCCTATACAAACTAAATAATTTGAGCATGAATGAATACACGGGGAGGGGCATTAGCATGGGTGATGCAGTCAAGCATTTGTTCTCTCGAGCCTGGGTTTGCACAATTCAGAATTCTTACTGCGAGGGGAAGAAAAGAGAAAATGTGCTTGACTAGTAAGATAAGTCTCAAATATGTTGTGGGAGAGAAAAGCAGGGGTGCAGAGTGTGTGAGGAAGTATTCATAGGTAAGGAAAGCTTGGCATTGTTCACATAGCCCAAGCAAGTGGAGTAGGCAGATAATTACTGCAGAGCACAGAAATTGTATTCAGAGGGTGGATAAAAGGAGTTTATGACATGCTCTTTGACCATAGCAAAGATTTCTATCTTTAAAATTTTAAGTCCAAAGAATAAAATAAAAATAAAAATGTGGGCCCAGAGAGATAGCACAGCTGCGTTTGCCTTGCAAGCAGCCGATCCAGGACCAAAGGTAGTTGGTTCGAATCCCGGTGTCTCATATGGTCCCCCGTGCCTGCCAGGAGCTATTTCTGAGCAGACAGCCAGGAGCACTGCCAGGTGTGGCTCAAAAAACAAAAACAAAAAAAAAATTTAAGTCCAAATTAAGTGGAAATTGAGTTCATAGAATAAATTTAGATCCTGTATTTCTTCTTTGAAAAAATGTCTATTCATCATTTCTTCTCCCCATTTTTTGATGGGATTAGATGTTTTTGTCTTGTTAAGTTCTGTCAGTGCCTTGTATATCTTAGATATTATCTTCTTATCTGATGAATATTGTGTGAACAGTTTCCCCATTCCCTGGGTGACCTTTATATCCTAGTCACTATTTCCTTTGAAATGCAGAAGCTTTTCAGTTTAATGTAGTCCCTTTTGTTTGTCTCTGTTTCCATGTGTTTGTACAGTGGTGTTCCCACCTTAAAGATGCCTTTAGTCTCAATGTTGAGGGAGTATTTTGTTTCTGTTTTCCTTTATATACCTTATGGTTTCAGGTCTGATATCAATGTCTTTCATCCATTTTGATTTGACCTTTGTGCATGGTATTAAAGAGAGCTTTGAGTTCACTTTTTTACATGTAGCTGAACAATTGCCTCAACACTATTTGCTCCACTTTGTATTTCTTGCCCTTTATCAAAGGTTGATAGATTGTATGTCTGGGGTCATTCTCTGAATACTCATCTATTTTTTTGATCTGAGGGTCTGCCTTTGTTTCAATCTCCTACTGCTATAATGACTATAGCTTTGTAGAACATTTTAAGTTGAGGAAAGTGATGTCTCTCATCTTCTTTATCCCAATGATTGCGTTAGCTAGTTGTGGGTGTTTATTGTTCCAACTCTTTAAATAAATACCTTTAACAAATTTAACAGCTGTCTATTGTACAATAATAAAATTAGAATTTTGGAGAGGTAACATAAATGACAGACAAAAGTTAAATCATACGGAAAGGAAGATTTGTAACTGGTATGATTACCTAATATCTAGGATGGGACAATCATTTTACACTGCTCTATAATACTGCATGTGCACAGAAACTATGATCTAAGGTCAAGAGATATTGATATTGCCGTGACTGATAGAGTGAATTCCTCAGTTCAGTTCTAGATGTGTCAATCTTTAATTTTACTAAATACCTTTCACACCCCATAAATGCAAACCTTCAGCCCAAATGGAAACATGGGGCATAACCTGACTGATCTTATGTGTCCCCTACTCAGCATTGCTTGGAATCAATAATATTTTAAACAGGAAAGAACGAAAGAGAGTCAAAGTCAAAATCAAGAAATGAGGCATCCTTCCTATTTAGTCAGATGAGAGTGTTAGTCTTTAACAAGGAGAGCAAATGCAAAGCATCCTCAAGTATCATTATTGCCCCTGAGAATACCTAGTGTCTGTGTTACCTTTTCCTAGTAAGTTTTCTACATTAGTATTAACTGGTTGTAAGATTTATATTACTAGATTTTATGTTTGTAGAGTACAAAGTTGACACTCTTCAAAACAAAAAAACTGGGCCGGGAAGGTGGCGCTAGAGGTAAGGTGTCTGCCTACAAGCGCTAGCCAAGGAATGGACCGCGGTTCGATCACCCCGGCGTCCCATATGGTCCCCCCAAGCCAGGGGCGATTTCTGAGCACATAGCCAGGAGTAACCCCTGAGCGTCAAACGGGTGTGGCCCAAAAACCAAAAAAAAAAAAATATTTCATAATCATTGGCCTTAAAATTCAGTTTATAATACTATAGCTGTACTAAAACCATTACCATTATGTGCTTCAGGTCTAGTCAGAATAAATTGTGAAATCAAGGACAGATATATGGGAGTTAAAATGAATACCTTTGATGCCAACTCCTATTCAATTCCTTGCACCACATGGTCATCTGAACATCATGGATATAGCTCTAGAATATATACCCTTGATCAAGGGGATAGCCCTTGATCACCACAAATATGGATCTGCAGGCCCAGATTACCACCAGGGTGGCCAGATAATCTTAGGACTTCAGGGACCAAAAAAACAAAACAAAACAAAGAAAAAACCACCTCATCCACAAGTCATTGAACTGATTTGCTCACCAATCGACTACAGACATCATGAATGGAGTCCCAAAGGTCCTTCAGTATCATTTGAGTGCTACCCCCAGCCAAAGAAATTGTGAAATCATATACAGTGGACTCGTTTCATCTTTCATTACTGTGCCTGAGTAATTAAGAGTGAGAATAAAGGGGCCGGGCGGTGGCGCTAGAGGTAAGGTGCCTGCCTTGCCTGCGCTAGCCTTGGATGGACCATGGTTCTATCCTCCGGTATCCCATATGGTCCCCCTAGCCAGGAGCGACTTCTGAGTGCATAGCCAGGAGTAACCCCTGAGCGTCACTGGGTGTGGCCCAAAAACCAAAAAAAAAAAAAAAAAGAGTGAGAATAAAATAGTGAGTAGAAAAATTTTATAGCTACCTAGCAAAGCAAAATCCTAGGCCCAAAAGAATATAAATAGAAAATGATGTATCAAATTTTTTAGTAATAGTTGCTTATATTTTTATCCAAAACACTTACTTGTAGTAAAAAATGAAGACAATAAAATATTGCCTTAAGTTTTTCAAAACAACTTTATAAAGTTATTGTTTTAATAAAACATTATTGCTACCAGGGAGATATTATTGTAGAAAGGGTGTTTGCCTGGCAATTTTATATGTAGTCCCCAGAGAATGTCCAGGAGTTACCACTGAGCATAGAGCTGGAAGTAAATACTGAGTGTAGACAAATGTGAACAAAACAAAAACAAACAAACAAATAACAAACAAAAGCATTATTTTTAAACATTTAGGTGTTTCTTTTAAGCCAAAACTTCCCATTAAACTGAGCCCTTATATATGGAAGTATTGTTATAGACTCAAAGTGTGAATTACCAGTAGTGTTTGAATTACACATGGAGTTTAAAATATAAACATTTGGGGGCTATAGATATAGCATACCCAGTAGACAGTTGTCTTGCATACATTCAGGAGGAATTCCTGAATGCAGAGTCAGGAGCAATCCCTGAGCAAGCCAGGTGTGGCTCCAAAACTTATATGCATATATATTATATTATGTTTAACATAATAATATAATATTATATGTACATTATAATATTATATGTTATATATAATTTTATATGTACACATACATCTATAAATATTCCTCAGATATGTGGGCACATACCATATTTTTTGCTCTATGAACCAGGAGCCGAAGTGGTAGCACAGTGGTAGAGCGTTTGCCTTGCATGCAATTGACCCAGATGAACACAGGTTCAATTCTGGCATCCCATATGGTCCCCCAAGCCAGGAGAGATTTCTGAGCATAAACCCTGGAGTAACACCTGAGTGCCGCTGGGTGTGACCCCCCCAAAAAAAATACCCACCTTATCATAAGAAACACATCGTTTTAGATGCTCTCTTCCCCTGCACTCAGGCTTTAGCTAAAGGCAGTATTCACTCCATAAGACTCATTTTGGGGGGGGAAAAGTGCATCTTATGGTACAAAAATTATGGTAATTTATGAACAAGGAATGAGGCAATGAAGTGGAACAAGGATAGTCTCTTCAACAAATGATGCTAAGAAAACTGGATAGCACAGGTCAAAAAAATAAAATTAGGGCCCGGAGAGATAGTACAGCTGTGTTAGCCTTGCAAGCAGCCAATCCAGGACCAAAGGTAGTTGGTTCGAATCCCAGTGTCCCATATGGTCCCCCCCGTGCCTGCCAGGAGCTATTTCTGAGCAGACAGCCAGGAATAACCCCTGAGCACCGCCGGGTGTGGCCCAAAAATAAAAAATAAATAAATAAATAAATAAATAAATAAATAAATAAATAAATAAATAAATAAATAAAAATTAGACTAAATCCCACATAGTGCGCAAAATAAATTCAATATGGATTAAAGACTTAGCAAAAATTTTTCTATTTTAAATTTTTTATTTAAACCATTGTGAATTACATAGATTTTTAGTTGTGTTTTAGACATAAAATGTTTCAGTACCAATCCTATTACCAGTGTCAACCTCCTTCACCAAAGTTCCCGGAGTTCATCCTACATCTGTCCCCACTGCATGCCATTAGAACAGGCACTTTTTAAGTTTGGTTGTAAAAGTTTGGGTCTTATGATTTCATTATTGTTGACTTCATGGTTTAGATATTTAGGTCTGTCATTCCTTAACATCACCTATGTACCTGAATCCACTTGACTCCTGTCCTCTGTTATTTTATACCTGTTTTTCTTTTTTACTTTATTTCTTTCCTTCTACCCTGGGGTGACGAGTGTTCTACACAACACCCATTTAAACCACTGCATTCCTTCATACAGTTATTCTAAATACTACATATGAGTTATATCTCCTTACTTATCCCTCTTTTTCTGACTTATTTTATTTAGCACGCTATCTTCTGGGAAAGGGGATAAATGAACAATTCCTCAAAGATAGCATAATGATAAATCACTGGCATATTTTTAAAAATGTTCATCTTCACTATAAGGGAAATGCAAATCAAAATAACATTGAGAGTTCATATCAGAATAACAAGAGTGGCTTATATCAAAAAGTCTGGAAAGGTAAATTCTGGCAAGGTTGTGACCAAAAACAAAACAACACCAAAAATAAATGTCTCATTTACTGCTGGTGGGCTTGGTGCTTGGTTTAGCCTCTTTATAAAATAATTTGGACTGACCATTCTTGATAAAATAATCATTTTATTAAGACTAGGATTCTATATGATCCTACTACTCCACACCTGGGAATCTACCCACAAGTACTTTTTTATTTATGAGATTTTTCATCAAATAAAATACTTGAAAAAATATAAAATTAATGCTTAAAGCAATACAAACTAGAATCACTTAATGATGATACCTTGTAAGCAATTTGTCATTAAGCAATTAGATAATCCCATTGTTTTGTGATTGTCAAAGAGTTCATGGTAAATTCAATATTGTAAATAGTTCTAGCTTTTTAACAAATTTATTGATAATAATCATTGAGACATCAAAGGTTGTCCTTCTGTGATTGTCAGTCATGGTCCTCAAAAGTTACTCCATATTTCATACAGATCCTTCTCAAATTTTTGCTAACACTGCTTTTGGTGAAGAAAATAATTTTAATACTTGTCACTTAGACATTATTCCTTAAAATTGTTGCTATGGAATAGAATTTGCCTTCGTGGGAAATAAAAACAATCATTTATGTCCTCTTTGTGGATGAAAATGAATCACTTTTAATTTGATTACCAGATTCATCATTTGGTGAAATCTCTTTACAGAAAACATTAACACAGATGCTATATTCATACAGGTTATATTAACAAAAGCAACACAAAACCTAATCAAATACAAGGAAAATAATGCTGTAGAAAGAAACAGCAAATAAGGATGTATGAGACTGCTGCTGATGTAAAATGCTAGATATTACAATAGTTGTAATGCTAGATATTACAGTAGCTAGATAATGCTATGTAAAATGCTAGATATTGGGCCCGGAGAGATAGCACAGCGGTGTTTGCCTGGCAAGCAGCCGATCCAGGACCAAAGGTGGTTGGTTCGAATCCTGGTGTCCCATATGGTCCCCTGTGCCTGCCAGGAGCTACTTCTGAGCAGACAGCCAGGAGTAACCCCTGAGCACAGCTGGGTGTGGCTCAAAAACCAAAAAAAAAAAAAAAAATAAGCTAGATATTACAATAGCTTATTATGGGCAATAAGAATTTTAGGAAATCCTTAGTATAGGTTGGTTATAAGTGGCAAAAATGCAGCACATAAATCTAGCATGCCTCTCTCCTTTGCCATCTCTGCCTTCTTCCCCATTAATTTTGTTGATGATGGTAAGAATAGAGTAGTTACTGTTCCTGTGTTTATTAAGTAAGTTTGAATCATAGTGTCTATTTCTTCATTTGGTCTTTTTTTTTTTTTTAAGTTTTTGGACCACACCAGGGATGCTCTAGGAAAGTACATATAAAATGGCTCCAAGATCTCACTGGATATTTAATTTGATATTTCTTTCTGTATTGTGGTGGTGTTTCAATTGCCTTTTTCACATCTTCTCAAACTGAGGTTGAAATCCTCTGGAAGGACTCCGCCTATTTTCAGCATATTTGACTTCTTTTTTTTTTCTTTTTCTCTTATTTTGTACCCCAATGTATTTCTTTTCTTTCCTTCAAACAAAGCCACATAACTCGATTTATCTGGTTCCGCTTCTTAAATAGAGAGGGAGAAAGGGGAGGGTACCAGGACCAAACAGATATATGATCACTAATAGTGAGCTGGACAAAGAGGGGACCGCCTACTCTAGCGGTCCAGGGGGGGGGTGGAGGGGTATATGGGTTGCAGAAGGGAAACTGGGATGCGGGGAGGACAAATTTGGTGATGGGTATTCCCCTGATTCAATGTTGATATGTACCTAAAATACTACTGTGAAAGATATGTAAACCATTATGATCAAAATAAAAATTAAAAAAATGGCTCCAAGATGATTTTATAGTCTTATTTGAATGATAATCATTCAATATATCTTTATTGCAATGTACTGTATTGGTACTAGAAATAACACTGTGATTGTAACAGTAACAGCTTCCACATATAGACCGTATACTCTAGTTAACAAGACAGATATTAAACAGTCAGAGATATAGTAGGGTTTCCAATGACTGGTCTTTATCAGTTACAGATGGAGGCAGCAGGATGCCATTAAAGAGCCAACTAAGCACCACTGTGTAAAAAGATGTTTTATGGGATTTCTTAGATACCAGATGACGTAATTTTATGATCCAGATTTATCTTCAGAATTCAAAGCTAGGGCATCTGGTGACCTCCTAGACAGCTACACTCTTTCCTGTTTCAAAGGAGTGTTTTTCCTCTAGATTTAACAATGCTTGAGATTTAAGTAGTTTCTTTAAATGCAAGCCATTTCTTATCATTTCCTGAGCCATCAGTGTATTATGGTCTTCAGGTTACTATGGTGACAAGTGCAATTTTTTTTTACTTCCCGAGGGAAAGTTAATCACTTTCCTTTTGTTCAATGACAATAAAGAGAAGGAAGAAGCAGTTTGTGATCCCTCCAAACAATGCAATTAGCTTTGTTTATAACTAGCATCTAACACATAAAATCTTCTAAAGCTTCTTTCAAATTTCACATCCTTACTCCAATAGAAGATTTAGGAATTTAAATTATTCAGTGAAGAAAAAAATAGAAAGACAAAATTTTCTCATTTCTGTTTTTTTTTCAATCATTATAATACATAATGAGATTGTTACCATTTTTCTACTCCACTTGCATTTCCTTTTAGAACTAAAGTGATATTAACAGCATTAAAGTGGGCTTTGCTTCTCAGGCATGAGCAAGAAGAAGCATCTGGAATCCTAGTTTTTAGGACTTAGCCATCTGTTTCCTTATTACTTACGAAGAAACAAATCCTTAAAAATAATTCACTTGTAAAGCAAGTGGAAAAATGTGCCTCCTTACATATGTATTTGTCTAACTTGATTTCCTAAAACTCAGAAAAATCAGGTGCTTTTAGTCATGTGTTTTTTAAGTACATGGCTTTTTTCCAATTTTATTTCATCGGACATGTTTTCTTTTTTAATCATTGTATAGTATAAAATTATACTTTGTAAAATTATAATTTGTAACTGGATGAATAATATATCAGTAAGGACATGGACCTTGCATGTGGCCTACCCAATTTTGATTTTCAGCACTCCATATGGTTCCCTGAGCCCACCAGAAAGGATATATAAGCACAGAGTCAGGAACACTAAGTTTGTAGCATGCCACTATATTGTACAAATCTATAGTTTCTAGAAGCTTTTTTCTAGAATCTTTAGGATTTTTTAAGTACAGAAACTAAGAACTACTCTTAAATTTTGTTTTAAGGCCAGAAATCACTTTCCAGCATAGTATATGGTAAAATAACTTAAGGCCTCTCTTATTGTTCTAAGAATTATATACCTATTAAACATCTAGGAACCCAAGACTTGTATTTTGAAAAATATTGTTTTGAAAAGACTAAACTGGTGACAGGTGAACTAGGTATTATTTTCAAGTGTTCTTTCACAATAATCTAGCCATATAGCTAGTAGAGTAGAGTTTAGTTTAGTATAGTATAGTATAGTATAGTATAGTATAGTATAGTATAGTATAGTATAGTATAGTATAGTATAGTATAGTATAGTATAGTATAGTATAGTATAGTATAGTATAATATGGTATGGTATGGTATGGTATGGTATGGTATGGTATGGTATGGTATGGTATGGTATAGTATAGTATAGTATAGTATAGTATAGTATAGTATAGTATAGTATAGTATAGTATAGTATAGTATAGTATAGTATAGTATAGTATAGTATAGTATAGTATAGTATAATATGGTAGGGTAGGGTAGGGTAGGGTATGGCATGGCATGGCATGGTATGGCATGGTAGTATATAAAGCTCATTTGGTATGCTCTCATATACCTATCATCTATTATCTTTCTGTCTCATCTGATTTACATATGGCCAGCTCTAAAGCAAAAGGTCAGTAATGATGGTTTTCAGAATCCATATTGCCCAAAATGGCTTCCTTTAGCACCACACCAAACTATCTCACTTAGGATCACACCAATTTGTGCATAGCAAACTTTGACAGAATACCTTAACATAAAGGTAATGGGTCTAGTGTACAGAACTTAAGGACTGAGGAAGTCAAGTGGGCAGAAGACTTTGGGGTGCTCCCAATCATTCCACAGGCAAAGAAGTTCTTATCTCACTGATCTTCCCTCAGCCCTCAATATCACAAAGCTCCCAAACTGCACTTGATGTTATCATTTTATTGTGAAAATTTATTTCAAAGAGTTCTCTTTTAAATTATGAACTTTGAGGCATATCTTCTTCAAGTCCCAGTTTCATCTTAACAAAGTAATTTTCACTGATGTAGATTTTATTCATACTTTCTGGTAGACTCTGGTGCTGACAACATTATTCATGATACATTCCTAAAATCAAAGATGCATTTATTAGAGTTGGCAGATAACAGATTAAAGCCATTTTGCCCCTCTTTCCCCCAGAATCTTTATTCAGTGTGCAGAATATTTGAGTAACTAAAAAACAGTTATCAAATATAAACATCTGAAAACTTAAATTTAAGGGTAGGGAGAGAGCTTAAAGAAAAAAGTCACAGTTTTTCATATGATAGACTTGGAATTTGAACCCTGAGCTATGTGTCCCATACCTCTACCATGAATCACCAGACCAGACCTAGCTCAGAAGTCACCAAAGGCTCCAGTTACAGCATTGCATTTTCAAACTCTCACTATCAGATTGAGAAGGGGCACCCAGGAACCTCGGTACTGATTGGGAGTCCCCCAAATAAATAAATAAATATTTAAATTCAATTTGGACAGAACTTACCACTACCAGTTTTCCATCTACAATTTTTCTTTTGATTGTTGTCTCTTTGCCCAGCCATTTTTGGACTTGAATCATTGACCCATTATCCAATGTTACAATGCTCTGTAAATGAAGAAAGGAATAAGAAACAGCAATTTATATCATTCTAACATACACAAGACTAAATAACTAAATTTTTTTAATTTTTACCTCAGTTTTTTCATATTTGATAGGCTAAATAAAATAAATCTTAAGAGATTAATTAATTGATATTTCCCTTCTGCAGGCAATCAAAAGTAAACTATTCTCTCATATATATATTTTTAGATGGAAAATTTGAAAAATTAGATGGGAACTGTTGAATTTTCTTGCCCTGTTTGGAATTTACCCTGTTGATTCAAAAGCTGAATGATTTTCCCCATTAAAATAATTTGAAAAAAAAATGAGTGACTTTAGAAATGAACAGAGCCAAACATAATTGGCTTAGTAAATCAAGTTATTATATATTATGTTATTATATTGTTATATTTTATATTTTATATATAATATATATTGTTATATATTATATATGTTATTAAACCCTGTCTTACCCCCTTCTAATGTTTTACTTGATTGCAGAATAACAAGATTTAGCTATTACCTTTACTTTCCTATTGTCTGCTGTTGTTTCATCAAATTCTTCCCCCAGTTTGAAGGAGATCTCGGTGTTTTTAAAAGAACTTTCTTGTTTGAAGGTCACTGTGTCCCCATCCACACTAATAACGATGCTTGGTTTTGCTAAACCTGCCATGCTACGAATTGCAGCACTCACTCCTATAAGGCATAGAAAGTAATATATGTTAACATATTTAGAGAGAGGTATTATCCATTTGGGAAACATTTTAATAGAATTTCTATTCCCTGAACTTTTACATAATGTGCTCTTTTTTTTCAATACTCTCTAATAGATTGGTCCAGATTATTCTACTTAAAAGAAATATAGAGTAATTATAGTCAATATTTTGAAATGTTAACTTCTTGAGACTATGAAATTTAAACTCAAATCAAATGAGTATATGACTGCATATGATATAAAAAAAGTGATTTTATCACTTCTTAAGAGCATTATTTCCTTGAAAGGAAATTAAGATATTGCATTATGACATATTTGACTTATTATATAAAATAAAAAATTGTGTAACTACATAGAAGGAATGAGTATATCATTAATAGTTACAACAGGCATTGCTTACTTCAGACCTTAAAAAGCTAAGTAGAGAGCTGAAGATATACCTAAATAGGTTAGGTACTTGCTTTGTAGTCAGGAGACCCATTTTGATCCCCAGGGTCACATGATTCCTCAAGAATAACCAGGAGGGACCCTTAAACACAGATCAAGGAATAGCCGCAGCATATTGCTGAATGTGGCCCCAAAACAAACCAAAAAGACAGGAGGGTAACTAAGCAAAGTTAAAGAAATCTTTTTGTTTGTTTGTTTGTTTTTTCAGGCCACACCTGTTTGATGCTCAGGGGTTATTACTGGCTAAGCTCAGAAATTGCCCCTGGCTTGGGGGAACCATATGGGACGCAGGGGAATCGAACCACTGTCCTTCCTTGGCTAGCGCTTGCAAGGCAGACGCCTTACCTCTAGCGCCACCTTGCCAGCCCCAAAGTTAAAGAAATCTTTACATAGTTTCTTTATGCAGAGAATGTTTCTCTTGATTAACAATTACTTGATTAAATAATTGTGTTTTTTCTGACATTAGTAAAATTTATTTGTTATAGACCTAAGTCATTATAAATTATGATTGTTCATCTTGGTAAGAATTAAATCATTAGTAAGGTCTTTATTTCTGAGAAATACTCCATGGAAAAATATCCAAAGAGTAATAATGTTCTCTTTATAGAAAGCAATTTAAAATTACTAGGATGAAGTAGGTAACACATTGGTAAATCCAACTCTCACATGAGATCCAGTGTTATATTTCTGCTACCACAAGGCCAGGGTGGATACTCATTGATCAAAGGAATTTACATCACATACTCAGGGACCTGAGTCCAATTCCTGTCACAGGGTCATTCCCCCAAACCCCAATACCACTGGGTATGTTCTTGGTGGCTCCCAGCAATTGAGGCCTGAACAGCATTTTATCATTGGGTCTAAACATTGAAACCTCTGGCCCAGTTGGCTAAATATAGCCAAAGGTGGCCAAAGAGATCTCCTGAGCACTGCTTGGTAGATCCCTGCTAAAATTTTTCAAAATTTTTTAAAGCAATGTTCTAAATATGTCCTATATGTTTCTGCACTTTAAAATTAAATCAAATGAAAATTCCACTTGGTGCTGATGCTTTTTTGAACCTTGAAACAAATTTAGATAATAAATTAAATATAGATCATCATTCCGCCTTATACATTTGAAATTGGATAAAGCCACTTGAAGCGAGCATACTAAGAAGAAACTTCATCAAGAGGTTAGGATAAAATATTTTCAAAATTACTTAAATATCTAGATTATGACTGTGGACTTTGACTTTCTACCAGGTAGAACGATTTCTAATATAAATAAAAATTAAAAGTAGATATATGACCTTTGTTAATCTCATATAAATGCACCCTAGAACCAGAGACAAGAAGAATTCGTTATGCTATGCAACCCCAATCGCTTCACCAAATGCAATACCAGTTTTCAAATCTTGGAATAGCCTTTCTCACCCAGTTCTTTCATGTATTCCTCAAAGTTTTCGCTGGATACCAGCTTCCAGGTTCCCAAGAAGTGCTCAATCATGATGAAAGCTCTCTGAGAAGGGCACACAAGACTGAAATCCAAAGAGACTTGGGCAAGAAAGTGTTAATAGCAACTTAATTTAAAAGGCAACTTAGTCATGTGACCCTTCTGAGCTGGCCAATGGGGCAGCTGCAAGACCAACCACATTCTGGGCACCAGCATTGACTCATTTCATTTGCCTTCAAATTAACATGTAACACGGAGTTGAAATTAGCGATTATAGCTTCTTAGCCATGAGATTTACACCTCAGAGTCACCTGATAAATAGTACTGGTGAACGGTGACAAGTTTCAGTCGAGATCAGCCTTTTGAACTATGAATGCTGAGTCGACTCTTGAGGAATATCATATTACTGTCTAATGAGCACCTGTCCCAGGTGCTTTCCCACCAGATATAAGGACATCCTTATGAAGGCCACCTCAGCTGGTTTTTGTTTAGACAGTCACGGTGGCAGAGTACCCTCTTAATTAAAATAATATCCTCCCCCTCCTTCCTTGAGGTGTTGATGAATTGATATTACTTAGTCTAATTGAAATGTCTACATTTTTCTGGAGTGAGATCTAAGGTGTTATTAATATTGTCATGGTGGTTAGTTAAGAGTAATTTTGCTTCAGGAGAAAAGGGGACAATTATCATTGGGTACTATATTGTGGTTTGCTATTTAAAGAAGTTGGGCTAACAGTTGGGAAAATTTAGTTTGTAGACAAAATTGCAAGGTAATTTTTCTATTAAAATACATTACTTGAAACCTAGGAAAACTTGAGGAAATCATATAGTATTTTCATATCTGAATCCAAAAAGGCAAAGTTATCAAATAATTTAAACTTCTGTTAAATTATTTCTAAAATTATTTTCTGCAACCCAAATAAGAGAAGTTTAATTTACAATTACTGAATTTACTAAGAAAGATAAGATTCTACAAAATCACTGGAATGCATGTCAGAATGTTTAATTCCAGTTCTTTTGGAGAAGGCTGCAAAAATTAGTTTTAGATACCAAAATAGGCAAACAAATATCTGCTGTGTCATGTGTTTCTTTCATTCAAAGACATAGTCATGCAATACTTTTTTTTTTTTGGAAAAAAGTTAGAAACTGGTTTCTGGTTACCATAAAGTTGTAATTTAAGGACTATAAAGAATTTCTTTTGTGGGTCACAGAAATAGTACAGTGTTTGAGTTCTTGCCTTGCACTTAACCTACCTGGGCTCAATCTTTGGCTTCCTATGAAGTCCTCCACCACTAAAAGAAGTAATTCTTTGTTTTAATTTTTAATTAAAATCTATTGTGATTTACAAAGTTATACTTAATTGGTTTTTAAACATAAATTTTTCAGGGTTAATTCCACTACCAATGTCAGCCTTCCTCCACCAATGTTCCCAAAGTATATTCCACGTCACCACCACCACCACCCCCCCAGCTTGCCAACATAACAGGCCCATTTTTAATTTTGGTTGTTAAAGTTTGAGTCTCACGATTTCATTGTTGTTAACTATGGTGCGGATATAAAGTCAGTACTTCCTTATATCACATATGGACCTAAGACCCCTTCCCTCCTGTCCTCTATTCTTTAATATTTATCTTTCTCACTACAAGGAATAATTCTTGAATGCAGAGTCAGGAGTTACCCAGGATCATTTCCAGGCATGACTCCCTCCCAAAATGAAACAAAACAAAAGAAAAATTTCTTTCAGTAAAAACATATAAAGAAATGTATTATGCATTATCTCCACAAGTGAAATAGTTGTTACAATATCTGAAAAGCAAACAAGGAAAACAAAAACATGAGTTAGTTTACAGAAACTGAGGCCGTAGCCTAAATGAACATCCATATTAATCTACAAACTAAAATAATCATGATAACATTGAAATAAGCCCATAACATTTGAAAGTTTCAAAAACAATATTCATTTCCATTTGATTTTTTCAAATAAACCAAACGACAACAACTTGTTTGACAAATTCTAGTCTCTGCATGAAAATACAGCAAACAATAAATGCATAGCTAAAAATGTTTACCAATGATGTTGTGGGATAAATTCTTTTATTTATGCAACCATGTCTTTTTTTTCTTTTCCAATTCTGTCATTTATTAATTCAAAAGTAAATCAAGGCTAGAGAGAGTATTAGCAAGTAACACAATTGCCTTGCACATTGTTGACCCAACTTTGATTCTTAGTAACACATATGGTCTTCCAAGCTCTGTCAAATGTGATTCCTGAATGCGGAGCCAGGAATAAGCACAGTCAGGTATGTACAACCAAACAAACAAACAAAATAATTATAAAAAAAAAAAAAAGATAGGAAAAAAAAACCAATCAATCTTGTGGCACACACACAAGAAGAAAGAAAATGTCAATCCTGGACACTCTCTAATATGTTCTTCCTTATATGAGGAATTTTAATCTTTAATCTGCACTTCTCAATTTCTTTTAGAAGATGCAATAGTATTATATCATTGTTGCCAACTCAAGGATGAAATCTAACTGAAAATGGCAAAACAGGAAGTGTGGAAGAACTAAGAGCCACAATTCATTGTTATTACAACAATTTTGTGTTGGGTTTTGTTACATTTAGTTTGTCAGAATTGATACACCTGTGGCATTCAGAGCTTTACCTGTATGTTGGATTTAGAATTTCAAAAGAACCACTAGATGTGGGGTATGGCAGGTATGGCAAGTATGGCATTTGCCTTGCACATGCTAACCTAGGATGGACCACAGTTTGATCCCCTGGTGTCCAATATGATCCAGGAGCAATTTCTGAGCGCACAGCCAGGAGTAACCCCTTTATGTCACTGGGTGTGACCCCCCCCCCAAAAAAAAAAACAAAAAATAAAAAATAAAGCAAGTGCCTTAAAAAATTTTAAAAGGCAAGTGCCTAAAAAAAGAAAAGAAAAAAAGAAGTGTTCTCTGAGTACTGCTAGGTGCAGCCCAGTAAAATAAATAAATAAATAATTAAATAAATAAATAAATAAATAAACAAACAAGCAAACCAGTATAAACTCCCAAGTTGTTCTTGAAGCCAGAGAGATAGCATGGAGGTAGAGCATTTGCCTGGCATGCAGAAGGTCATTGGTTCAAATCCCAGCATCCCATCGGTCCCCGAGCCTGCCAGGAGCAATTTCTGAGCATAGAGCCAGGAGTAACCCCTGAGCGCTGCAGGGTGTGACCCCAAAACAAAACAAAACCAAAAAAGAACCACTAGATGTGCCAGAGATTAAGACATATGCCTTGCATATGGCTGATCCCAATTTGATCCTCAGAACCAAATGGTGGACACATTGCCACTTGAAGCCTTAGAGAACCCAAAGGAGTTCTAGGATGAACCAGGTAATCCCCAGCACCATAGATACCAAGATCCTCGTATTGAATCTCTGGCCCAACTAGCAATTTCCATAGGCAACTCCCTTATCTCATGACCACCACTTGAGATATCTCTTGAAAAAATAATTTTGATCGACAATATGTACCATCCTACACAAAATCTTCCAGCTTTCAAACATCTCTGTCTAACTAGTTCAGCAGGGATAGTTATATTTTAGTAATATATGAGAGTTTTCCTTACACATTGCCACAAGTTTTCTTCCATCCTCCCCTGAGCAAGCAATAAAACTATTTACTACTGTGCTATAAATCTCTAAAACAGTACTAACATATTCCAGGTGCTCAGTAAATGTTTTATGAGTAGATGACAAAAGGAAATAAGTAATGCATACTCATAGTTCTCTCTTTCATGATCTTAATCTCTCTAAAAATCACTAAAGGCAAGATCTAACTTAATGTCCTCTTCTGACCTGCTGCTTTTCATTCTGTTCATTCTCCTTTTATTTCAAATTTTTAGGCTACACCAGTGGTGTTCAGTTACCTAGGATCAAGTTAGATCTTCCACAAACTTGTAAGAACATATGTTAATAATCTCTTTGAGCCAACTTTGAGTCAATTCCCTTTGCAATTAAGAAGTTTCTCTACCACACACCAGTAGTGCTCAGGTATCTCTCGTGGTCAGGCTGAGACATACGATATATAAGTGCTCACTTCGCGTGGCACCAAGATCATCACAGATTAGTCCAGGAACTGCCTCTGAGAACCAGCAGATGCGACCCAAAACTCTACCCCAAACACCCCAATTTGGGGAGAGGCTCACACTCAACATTACTCAGGGTTTTTACTCTAGGCTTAGGGATCACTCCTGATGGTGTTCAGAGGAACATCTATGGTGGTGGAATTAAACCCAGATGGGTCACATACATGGCACATATCCTACCCACTGTAGTATCACTCTAACCACTCCAAATTTTAAGTGACTAGAATAAAAATATTATTATTTTTAATATTTTTAAATATTGATTGATTGATTGATTGATTGGGTTTTGGACCACACCCAGTGGCGCTCAGGGGTCACTCCTGGTTTCTCCTCTCAGAAATTGCTCCTGGCAGGCTGGTGGACCATATGGGATACTGGGAATTGAAACGGTCCTTCCCAGGTCGAGGGATGCAATGCAAATGCCCTCCCGCTGTGCTATCTCTCTGGCCCCTCAAGATACTATTTAAATAAAATAGTTTTATTTAAAGAAATGTGAAGACTGAAAGTTAGAATTATGTGTTAAGAGAAAACTGTCTTTTTCCAAGAGTGTAAAGCCTAGAGTGGCTTTTTGGCAGAAGGTTATAAATGGATATTCTTCAAATGGTCTTGACCTGGAGTTTTGTCTCTGACCTAAACATTTACTGGAGTTAGGGGAGGTGGGGCATAAGGTGGGGAGATAATCTTTTTTCATTTCCTTTTGTTCTTGGAGCTTCTCTTTTTCAGAAGGGATCCACCCTTCACTAGCAATGCCTCAGATTCTGCATTTTGAAAGATTTCAGTACTTTTAGCTTAAAGGGGTCCAGATTTCCTGCTTCTGGGTATCTCAGAATTGGTGACTTGGCAATGTCTTTGAATTATTGTTCGACCTTCTCCTACCTGCTTTCAATGGTTCTCTTTGGAATCATAATTATTTACAGTGCCATGGATGAAATATAAAACTTCATATGCAAGATGACCTATTCTTTTGTTCTAGAAGTTAGGGTGTTTTTGAGCCTTACTTGACAGTGCTCAAGGGTCACTCCTAGCCCAACATGATTTTTTTTTGGGGGGGGGCCAACACCCGGCAATGCTCAGGGGTCACTCCTGGCTGTCTGCTCAGAAATAACTCCTGGCAGGCACAGGGAACCATATGGGACACCGGGATTCGAACCAACCACCTTTGGTCCTGGATCGGCTGCTTGCAAGGCAAACGCAGTTGTGCTATATCTCCGGGCCCCCAACATGATTTTTAATAGCATAGTTATGAAGAGAATAGAAATGCATAGTTAAGAATGAGTTTATTTATTTATTTATTTATTTATTTATTATTGTTGTTGCGATTTTAGATTTGGGGACCACATCTGGCAGTGCTCAGGAGCTATTGCCAGTTCTGGAGTAACCCTAGTAGTACTTTTGGGGAACAATATATGGTGCCATATATCAAATTGGGGCATCCACATAAAAAGCTAAGCACTTTACCTTCATATTATCTCTTCATCCCTAATTTAAAATGTATACAAAGAGCAATTACTAGCTGGAATTCACTTATATGTGTGCTATAGAATAATGAAAAATTTTAGGAGTTGGGACCAGAGTGATAGCACAGTGATGGGGAGTTTGGAAAGACCTGGGTTAGACCCCTGACATCACATATGGTCCCCCAAGCCAGATGCGAATTCTGAGTGCATAGGTAGGAGTAACTCCAGAGCATCAATGGCTGTGTCCCCCAAAAAAGGAATTTTAGGAGTTGGAGATAAAAGGCAGCCATGATAGGGCAGGAATCAAATAGTTGAGATGCCAAAATATCCAATTGAATATAAAAGAAGAAATCACAGTTGCCCTCCTGGCATCTAGTGTGTTTTCCAATTTTTGAATAGCCTCATCTTACATTTTTAACAATCCTGCAAATTCCTAGGCTCTCTCAGATAAATGCAAATCAACAATTTCTACCATCAGTGATTTTGCCTCAGACCTTAGGCCAATTTAGAGATAATGTATGATTTCAATGGCCAGTGGCCAAGTAGATAACACAAAGGCCCGTAGCCAAATAGATTATCCAAAAGGCCTGAAGGTAGACAGATCACCCCAATTAATCTTGGCATTTACTGATAAATTAATTTTTATTATGCAGAGTATTTCAGGGTCAGATAATTTGGAGAAAAAATATAAATATATATAAATAATAACATATATCATATAACATATAATTTTATACATATTTATTAGAACATATAATATATTTCATTATATTGTATATTTATATATAAATATATTTATATTTTATTATATATAATATATATAGTGTATATATATACTCTCCTAAAAGCCATCCAGATTTATTCAAGTCTAGAGAAGCGCTTGTTCTCTTCTGAGCATGGATTTCTCTGTCTCTTTTCCCTTACATCTCTCTAAATTTATTTCAATAACAACCATTTGCTTCCTAATAAAAGTCTTTTTTTTTTTTTTTTCTTAAGGGAAGGTGACAGACTTGGCACTCTGGTGATGTAATTTAACTGATTTACTTTTTCCTGCATAGAGTAATTACTTGTTCCAACCTGGCTCAATGGCTCCCAGAGGAATCTGAGTGATAGAAACCAGTCACCAAGCAGTGGGCTGGAAGGTATGCAGCAGAGTCCGAGGGCCTTGAATGCGAGCCTCCCCATGCTTTACATGCAGGGCTGTCTTTCCTAGTCCAGACCCTGGGTTTCAGGTGGATTAAGGAGAGAGATAAAAGCATTGCTTTCTCGAGCTTTTCCCTTAATCACCACTTTACTAAATCAGGCCCAACAATGCAAAACATTTGATTTTCAACAGGAATTTTCCTCGTCGATATATTAGAATCTTCTCTTTTTGACTTTTTCACTCTTACTATGAGTCTAAATCTCTCTCTCTTTTTTATTTTTTTGCAAAAAAATTAAATTCTTAATTATCAGGAAGTTACACTTCTTCTGGTCTTCCTATGGTTAGGTGTTACACATAGATAGAACTGAAAAATTAACTATGCAGTTACTTTTAAAGGAAGTATGGAAGCAGGCAGGTAGAGAAAGCCTCCCCCATATACCGATTTCAACCATGGCAATGAGTTCTTGGAATCTAATAAAAGTTCTTGGGACAGATTGCAATTAACTATGATTAAGGAGAACTTTTGCTGGGACCATGAAGAAAGACTTTGGGGTTAGACAACTTAGTATGCCCATAGCCTGTAATTGGTCTTATGGCAGAATGCTTCATGGGTAGGTCTCCCTGTTTTTAGGCCAAAGGTTTTTCCTTTCTATTTTCCCCAACTTTTGCTACACCTATACAAAAAAACTGCTCCCCCCACTTTTTTTCCCTAATTTTTTTAAAACTTTTTCTTTCTTTATCTTTTAAATAGTGGCTCTTGTGTATTCATAGAACTTTGGGCCATGGATTACTTTGTTTTACCTAATATTTCTGTATTTTTCTATAAAATTAAAAAGAAAAGAAAAAAGAAGGGATGGGGGGACAGGGCCAAGTGATCTCAGGTACATTGGTGGAGAAAAAAAACAGAGCTAAATATCCAAGCCAAAGTCAACAGTAGAATCAAGAGATCTAAGCTTTAACAATCTAAACTTAAATGGCCTGTTATACTGGCAGGCCAGGGTGCAAAGGATGATGGTACAGGATATGTGGGGTCCTGGGTTCTGAACAAGAAGGGACACCATTTTGTAAGAACCACATGTTGTAAGCTACATGTTAGGCTTTTTCAAGCCTATTTTCATTATCACCACCCGAAGCTACCTGGCCATACTAGGTAGTCTATCTGGAAAGTATTTGAGGGACAACAGTCAATCATTTTAAAGATCATCAAAAGCTAGAACATTCCTATATCCCCTTCCTATATAATCTTATTTATGACCATGGGCATGGTCATCTTCTGGAAGATTGACCTGATCAGTCAGTATGGAATTTGCGGCTAATGGAATAAAGTTTTATTCAACTTTACTCCAATTGTGAGGTCTTGTCTTTCGACTCCAGACCTTAACAGGATGCATTCTGGGAACATTGGTGGAGGGAGGTTGACACTGGTGGTAAGAATGTCCCTGATTCACATATATCTGAAATTCAACTCTGAATGACTTTGTAGATCACAGTGGTTTCAATAAAATAAAAATATTTTTTTTAATTTAGGAGGAGAAAAATGGTGAAGTAAAAAATACTTTATTATTAAAAATTAAAAACAAGCAAACAAGTTCTTGGAACATAATAAAACAAAGAGATGGAACTTGAAGCAGTTACTCTTGTCTCTATTCTTATGGCTAACAAGATGCATCTTGTGGTTAGTAGAAATAAGCCCTGATAGAGAAGCATTGCAGGGATAAAAGCCAGGAAAGGAAGGATAAAGAATCTCAACTGATCCCAATCCTTTTCCCTGGCAGTGATAATAGAATTATTACCTGGTAGAAGACCCCAAGTGGGGCAGGTTGGTATATAAATCAACTTGGAATAAAGGAGAGGTACATACATGTTCCATGGGTCCACAAACATGGTTCCCCATATGCACATGTCACCTGCTTCTTCCCTCTTGATGTGGACTTTCCTAGTGTCAAGCTGTGTACCAGGGCTCTCTCCATTTTTTGAAGAAACCTTCATTCTCTTCTGCATTATTCTCTCCCTTTCTTATCCTCTCCCTTCCTTTCCTCAGTACCTTCAAATAACACTCTGCTTTGACTTCACTGCTTATCTCCCCTTGAAATTCTTTTTTTTTGTGAGGGAAGACAAAGGACTTCCAAGGCCAGAATAAGATCTAGGACTGAGTCTCCTTTCCTGCAAAGAATAATTCCTCTCTCCAGTTTAATTCCACAGTTTCCCAAAATAATCATGTGGCAGAAATAAAATCATATGCTGGGTAGACCAAATGGACATCAGATGCTGCTTGAAGGCTTCCCTTAGTAGAGCTGGTGGGACTTGAGGCCCATGCTGTGCATGGGCTCATGGTAAACTTTATTAGTCCTAGATCATTCTAGCTGTTCCTGAGTTTCAGAGGTGGAGGCAGAGAATGCAGTAGATCTTCTTAGACTGTCTTTCTCCTCCCCATTTCATATATGTCATCTAGGAACCCTCACTGGCATCAGTATCACAGTAAAACTTAACAAGAAAGGGACCAAAGCAATGCTCAGAGGGTTGGGTGATATCCTTGCATGCAATTAACTCAGGTAGACAAAAACAAACAAAAACATAATAAGGAAAGAAAATCAAAAAATTGGGAGAAGAGATAAACAGAAACTTCCTCAAAGAAGACATGGAGATGGCCAGTAGGTCTACATTGAAAAAAATATCTCTGCATTTCATACTATCAGAAAAAATGCAAATTAAAACAAGGTAGTACCTCATATCAGTGAAACTAAAACAACCAGTGGATGTGGGGGAAGGAAAAAACCTATTCACTGCAAGTGGGGATATTAAATAGTCCAGCCTCTCTAGAAAATAGTTTTTAGACTTATCAATGCATTAAGAATTGAGTTGTCAGAGGATTCTGCATTCCACATCTTGGCATCTATTCCCAAAGGCCCAAAAATTCTATTCAGAAAAGGTATTTGTGTTCCTATATTCATTGCAGCATTATTCACAATAGCTAAAATATAGAAACAACACAAGTATCCAAGAACAGATAACTACATAAAGAAACTGATATATCCATACTTAGCTGGAAAAAAAAGACAAAAATCATGTGATTTGAAGCTTCATGAATTAATCTAGAGAATACCACAGCAGATTGTGTGAATTTAGTCAGAAGATAGATGCAGAATGATCTCCCTCGAAGGTGATGTATAAAGAAAGATATGAAGGAAGTAAAAAATAGGCAAAGGCAATAGGGTCTGAAAATAGGGTTTAGAGAAATGGGGGAATTTGGATAGGAAGGATTGAGGGTGAAAGGAGGGACACTCTAGAGGAGAGTGTGGCATTGAGACATTGTATGCATTAAACCCTATCTTTAACGGTATTGTAAATCACTAAGCCTAGAACAACATTTTGAAAGGACTAAAAATTATGTGTTTTTCTTAAATGTGGCTGACCCAGATTCAATCCCCAGCACCCCATCTGGTCCCCCAGAAGTGGAAAGTGCAGACCTAAGGGTAAGTCCTGAGCACCACCAGGTGTGTTCCACAAAACAAACACAAATAAAGCAAAATAAAATAAAAGCATAAAAGGGAAGTATAACAATAAAATTAATATCAACTGCAGCACATACTTTTCACAGTTTTGACTTAAAACAAAGTGTAAACAAAAACTTGGAAGTCTAGCAGTGGTTCTCAAATAGTGGGGTACGCCCTCTAGGGGGGCGCGAGGCTCCGTAAAGGTGGGGCGCTTTTGACCTTGGCAAACACCGTCATAACAAGCTAAGCCCCTTGTTTATGACTCTGTATGTATGACTCTGAGAGTCGCTGTGTCCTGCTTCAAACCCCGCTTCGAAAAGCTATGTATTGCAAAACATGCTCATTGGAGCCATTAATCCAGACATCACCTCTGATTAAAAAATCAGCTCAAATTATTTTATATATTTTTGTTTTACAAATTAAAGTTTTTTAAATAAAGATACTATTTACAGTCGCGCGGGAGAGGGGCATGAAAAATGTTTTCTTCTTCCTAGGGGGGCATGACAGAAAATAATTGAGAAGCACTGATGTAGAGTAACTTAAAGTTTATACCAAGGGCAGAAATAAACATCACAATCCTCATCCCATTTCCCTCTTTCCACCAGTTTCTGCTCCTTGCACACCAACCCCTGACTCACCCCCACTCTCACTCCCAAACACAAACAAACTTACCTGAGAAATCTTAGCATTTTTGGTCTCTTTTACATATTGGGATTCCATGAAGATTTTATTTGAAAAGAAGTTTCAGAAATATTTATTATTTTTCCAGTGCTGGGGATTGGACCAAGAGCCTCATCCCTGGCCCTTATATATATATACATATATGTTATTATTCTATAATAAATTATTTATTATATTATTATATATATTACATAAAATAATTTATTATTGTTAAATAATGGTGTCTTATTTAATAACTATGGTTACAGGAATGTTTATAGTTGGTTTCAGTTATAGAATGTACACTTCCTTTCACCAGTGTAACATTCCTGCCACCAATGTCTCCCATTTCCCTACCACCCCCACCTCCTGCCTGTCTCTGGGACAGGCATTCTGCTTCTCTCCCTCACTCTCTCTTTCCTTTCTGACATTGTGGTTTGCACTATTGTTAATGAGGGGGTGCCATGCATATCGTTTTATCCCTCTTTAGCACCTCTTCAATATTTTATTTGAATATAAAGTTCCATAGGTAAGAAATAAGAAAAATTGGAAACCATTGCAAGAAAGTTTGCATCCATTACATATTACCTCTTTCCTGAAATAAATATAAAATTATTACTAATTAATTCTTGAGAAATTCAGAGATAGCTTGATTCACAAGTGATTTTTAGATTAAAAATTATACTTTAAAATATTTTTATGAAAGTCATTGCTATTCTACTTTTATTTTATTTTATTTTATTTTATTTTTGGTTTTTGGGTCACACCCGGCGGTGCTCAGGGGTTACTCCTGGCTTTCTGCTCAGAAATAGCTCCTGGCAGGCACGAGGGACCATATGGGACACCGGGATTTGAACCAACCACCTTAGGTCCTGGATCGGCTGCTTGCAAGGCAAACGCCGCTGTGCTATCTCTCCGGGCCCTCTACTTCTCTTTTAATGTTTTATCACATATAGGTATGAAATGACAGACCTTAAGACCAACAGGCTATGGCACAGACCTCAGAAGAAAGGGCATTTTCCATTCACCCCTGAACCAGGGAAGCCATCCACGAAACATCCAGGCTGGTCTATAACATCACCTGGAAGCAATCCTCTATCACGGAAGACCCTACACTGCTCAAACATCCACCTGCTCAAAAGAGACTTCCCTTAACACTGAGAAGACTTAACAACAACAATGACCTGCTTACAGGACAGGGCTCCCTGCATTGCCCTTTGATTGTGAGGTGAAACGAGAGGACGTTCCACATCCTGACTTCAATGTAGGATATGCAGATTCCAGGATCTTTAATACAGAAACATGATACCAACAACAGAGACTGTGTGAAAAATAAAAGTGTTGGCACTACAGACAATGTCTTCAATTGGACGATCTAGCTTGCCTGGAGCCTAGAGTTGGTCTTGTGCCAGGAAACTTCAGGGGTCAGGTCTCTTTGTATTTAGGCCAAGGTTATTTCTTTCCATGTCCCTCATATTTTGGTGGGCCTATGCAAACAACAATTGCCACTCTAACACCATTTTACTGTGCTCCTTTGACTCTAATCCTTAAAAAGAACCCACTTAAAATTTGAGGTTAACTTAAGCTAATATGCATGTATATGGAAATGTAAAAAAATACTATGGCTGTAATGTTTAAGGAGTTACGTAAGTTTTATGGCTTTAGATTGCCTTGTGTGCTGTTAAGAAATATTATAATGTGTTACAATCTGGGGACTTGAAGGACAAAGTAATTGTACATGGATTCTGTTTTATTATCTTAATGTTCTTTGGCTGAAATTTCAGAGTTAAGGTATCAGCAAGGGGACTTCTGAGAATTATGTTATGGGTGATTGTCCTTCCACTGTAACTTTACCTTGTCCTCTTTCTTTGCATCCTTGTTCTCATAATTAAAAATTAAAAAATTAAAAAAAAAGACCAACAGGCTATGAACAATTCACTACATTTAAAATTATTTATGTCTCTGAGAGGTAATTATTTGGTTATAAGTATATTTTTAAATACCATAATTATTAATAGCACATATTCAATATCTCTTCTAAACAGTATGGAATTAATTCATATTGATATTTCAAGTAGTATTATAAACAAATCACATCTACCAAAAACAAAACAAAAATTTTCTATTTTTTTCACTGAATTATGAGAACATTTTTTAATATAATGAATAAATAAATAACACCTGCTAAGTCTAAAAAAATTTATTTAACCAACACAGTTACATAGATCATTTGGGGGGGGGAGACAATTGGTAACTTGCTAATTAATGAAAAAGAAAGACAAATTATGTTTGGACAATATATCTGGTGGAACTTTGTAGAGTAAGATGCAAACATCAGCCCAGCTCAATGTCTCTTGATTTATGCTTTCTCGTAAACTCTAGTGGAAGTGACGCCCTTCATGATACATTCCTAGACACAAAAAAAATTCTAGTCAATCACTGGAAAAAATCACTTGCTCATTTGTTGTCTTCCTTGGTTGTACGAAGGAAGCAAATTGATTTGTAGAATAATTGTTTGAGATTTTATTGCATACTTGATATCGTAAAAAGTAGGTAAATATCAACATATGAAATAGCAACTTCTTTCTTTCAGGAAAGTAAGCAATCAAGATGGTTAGTAATAAGCAGAAACAGAAGTGTTTAATACATAGGATGCATGCAGGAAAGTGTCAGAAATACTGTATGACTGATCTCAATTTAAAAGCACAAAATACAGCTGCTAAAATTACCCCATTTGTAAAATTCTTCAACTCCACTTCCCAGCAGCATTGCTTCTATTTTTTTTACCCCCACCCCCAGAATCACCTTTTTTGATCTATTATCTGTCCTCATAATGATTATGAGTGAATTTGTAAAAGAATTCAGTATGAAGTTGCTAGAAGATACTCACCACCACCAGCTTGTCATCCACTCGCTTTCTCTTTATGGTGGTTGATTTTCCATCCCACTTCTGCACCTGAACCAGGATACCTCCATCTAAGGTAAAGCAGCTCTGTGGCAGAAACCAAAATTAAATAATTAATCCCCTTGGAATAAATGTTCAAATTTAATTAGTAATTCCATATAACAAAAAATCATTATAAAAATTATGCATATAAAATCAGAAGCATAAATAGTACAGAATTATAATCAGAAATCATACAAACAAAAACCTGTAAAAACCTTAATTGAATGTATTTTCGGAGTTTATACTGAAATGGCATTACAGGTGATTTTCATCTTTTAATAATCATTCCCTATTAGTATAACACTTCAATTACCCTATGCATGGTATGAGAAATAAGTTATATTTGTCATTTCTTTAAATGAGGGCAACTATGTGAGAAAATTCACTGATTAAATATTGAGTAAAGGCACCACAGTTTAGATTTATGAGGGGACCTTTGGCCTCACTCCTTTTACAAAATTACTTCTTGTGGCTAGGATCATTTAGAAGGCAGGATTTCCCAGTGTTTTAAGTCCTTATAGCTCACCTTAACTTTCCTGTCATCTGCAGTCACTTCATCAAACTCTTGGCCCAGTTTGAAAGAAATTTCAGTATTTTTGAAGGTACTTTCTGATTTAATGGTGATCACGTCTCCACTCACACTAATAATCATATTGGGTTTGGCCATACCAGCCACTTTTCTGGTTGCAAAACCCACTCCTAAAGTTGGGAGAAGAAAAAAAAAGGTTAAGATTACATTTTTTTTCCTAAAATCCTAAAATAATAGCTGCAAAATGATGTAATGGAAGTTTATTTATGCATATATGATTAAATATGGGAGATCTGTCCATGTGTATAGAATAAAAATCACTGAGTTTATTAAAGGCTTCCTTAAAAATTGTAATGAATAAAGCAGACCAATGCTTACAGAAATATAAGAGATGAAGTTAGCTGTAGTAGATCTATTTAAATTTGCCTTTCTTGGGTTCAAGTACACCTCCACAGAAAATACATTTTTTAGTTTTCAACAAGAATCTATGCATGACTAAGTCTTCTGGGAAACACGCACACACACACACACACACACACACACACACACACACACACATTTTAAAAGTCACTGCACTTCCAAATTGAATTGACCATCACAACCACTAAGGTAGCCAGATTAGTTTTAACTAATTCAAGATGTACTTTTACTTTCCCTTTATAGATAATAAAAATTATCTGACACATAAAGACAGAATTCTAGAGTTCTAGTTTCTCTGGGTTTTGCTTGTTTTGTTTTGTCTTTAAATCTATTTTGGACATTAAAAAAAATCCCATTTCAGTGCTTTTTCTGCCAAATCTATTTTTCTTGGCTTCTATTCCAAATTATTCCCCCAATGAAATGAAGGTTTTAATTAATTTTTCCCAATGGCAAAATATTTCCCACATTCATATCATTTTAGGACGGTGATGTATTCATTGTAAGAAATGTCAAGGAATGTCTTGTTTTCCATTGTAAACACTTCAAAATTTAAAAAAATCAGTTTGAGTAAATTGAGAATTAACACTTTTATTAGAAAATAACTAAATTGCAAACTATTAATTTTTAAGGTAAACATATTTTTCTTACGTGAACTTTTGGGTAAATGATTTGTGACCTAACACAGTGTTTTGATGACTTGCTTTGATTGCAGATCTAATAATCATTCTATGATAGTCAAAATATATTGAAAAAAATTTTTTTGTTTTCTTTTTGGGTTACATCCAGAGGCACTCAGGGGTTAATCCTGGCTCTGCACTCAGAAATTATCCTAGCAAGTTCGGGGACCATATGGGATTCTGGGATTCAAACTACCATCAGTCCTGAATCAGCTGCATGCAAGCAAAAGCCCTACAACTGTGTTATCTCTCTGGCCCTTGAATTTTTAATATATGTAAATTTAAGTTACGCTTTTAAACAAATCTATTTACAAATGACAAACATAAAAATAAACAATATATTCGGGGCCAGTGAGGTGGCACTAGAGGTAAGGTGTCTGCCTTGCAAGTGCTGCCAAGGAAGGACCGCAGTTCGACCCCGGCATCCCATATGTTTCCCTCAAGCCAGGGGCAATTTCTGAGCTCTTAGCCAGGAGTAACCCCTGAGCATCAAATGGGTGTGGCCCGAAAAACAAAAAAAATAAATAAATAAACAATATATTGCACCAAATAATGACATACTCAGATTGAACTCTCTATCTAAAAAAAAAATGTAGTTCCAGATGGGATAGTAATATACTATTCCAACAAATTGTGCTTTTGTTACAAAACAGAACATGTATGGAGGTAACCCAGTGAATGGATGCAATGTTTATAGCACTTCCACCAGTCAAACATGGGAAGAATTAAATTTATCATCTGCCCAAGTAGAGCAGGCTCTACTTGCTGCTGGATCAAAAGTTACAATAGCAGATTCTAGGAAGCATAATTGCCTCTCGTTATCACCAGAATGTTATGGTTTAAAATACTTGGGTTAGTGGCCGGAGATATAGCACAGCGATAGGGCGTTTGCCTTGTACATGGCTGACCCAGGAGGAACCTGGGTTCGATCCCCAGTTCAATCCTGATGTCCCATATGGTCCCCCAAGCCAGGAGCGATTTCTGAGCACATAGCCAGGAGTAACCCCTGAACATCACCCAAAAATCAAACCAACACAAAACAAAACAAAAACTTTGTTTTAAAACATTAGATATATTGGGAAAATAAGATTAAAAAATAAAAAGGTAAAAGATAAAAAATTAGATATATTGGGGTTGGAGAAATAGTGCAGGAAATAAGCCTCATTTGCCATGTATACTGTGACCCCCAGTTCAAATCCCCAGAAACACATGGTCTCAGTTCACACCAGAAGTAACCTCTGAACCAAATATCATAACCCTAATCATGTCATCTGTATAACAATACTTATTATTTTACTAAATCATGAATATTATAAAAAGCTTAGTGTCATTCTTGCAAAAATTCCTTTCTCTCCTGTCTACAAAATAAATAGGAGCTTAAGCATACAAAAATATAATGTGATTTTTATTTGTGGATTAAATTATAACCCCTAAAAAGATATCATATAAAAACCCTTTCTGGGCCCGGAGAGATAGCACAGCGGAGTTTGCCTTGCAAGCAGCCAATCCAGGACCAAAGGTGATTGGTTCGAATCCCGGTGTCCCATATGGTCCCCCGTGCCTGCCAGGAGCTATTTCTGAGCAGACAGCCAGGAGTAACCCCTGAGCACCGCTGGGTGTGGCCCAAAAACAAAAAACAAAAAACAAAAAAAACCTTTCTAATTAAACCCCCCCAGGTCAGATTTATCATGCATCGGGCTATGAGGAAAAGAGCCTTAAAGGTTGAAGTTGTCTGAGTGTGAATTCATCTCCTTTGCTTTAGTCTACAAACTCCCTTTACCTTTGTAACTTCCTACAGAACATTTGAATGATACATTAGTACATGTTATATTTCTATGATGTTCTATGTATCTCTAGACAAAAATATTCAAGTCTGTAAGGAAATTATGATTTTGAAATTATGATTTCTGTCTCCCATAAAATAGCCATACATTTTAATGTGTTGTCATGGAGATTATAAAATAGATACTAACATGCATTTACTTTATAACTTAAACTGAGATGAGAAATATAAGGCCATCCGTTTCAAGTGGGAGTTATTGCATGATAGGAAATATGAGTGTCTTTTTTCCAAATTACCGCTTATTTTATAGGCAAGAGGGAAGTGAGGAGAGAAAGGCAAGGAGATAAGCAAATCAAAGATACACAAGTTTATCAAGCAAATACTATCTTATCATTTCTATTGGCCCAAAAGTTTCTCTTTTTTCAAATTTGTTCTTCTTTAGAAATCATTATTTATGACTTTGGTCTATAATGTTTCTAGAAACATTAGATATTTTTTTCAGAGAACATCCAGCACAAATTCATTTTTGTAAGGAGCTCAGAGACCTCTTAAAATAATTTTATAGCTTTTCTATAGAAAACAGCATCCTGTTCAATATTTTCAGAGTTAAAATAACAACAATCCCTTCCCCCTCAATGAAAAAATTAGGAATCCAATGTTGCACAGAAAATTTCCTTACCCACTTCTTTCATGTAATCATCAAAGTTTTCACTGGAGACAAGTTTCCAGGTACCTACAAGTGCATCACACATCTTGTGAGCTCTCTAGGATTACTCTGCAGATGAGAAAGAAGTTGTAGCTCTCAGGAAGCTGAGATTGCCCACTTGAGTGTAGATACCTTCCTTTTAAAGAACCTCAGAACATGTGACTTCAGGAATAACCAATTGGAAAGCATAATATATCATTTCCTTCATTTCCATCCTCTACATTTCCCCCTCTGAGTCATGTTTTTAATAGAAATTTCTCAACTTTGGCTCTCCCTGGCAAATGGTCACTGGGCTCAGGGTACAAATTATTTTGAACCACTACCAAGATATTTAAAATGTTCCTGTTTTGGTAGTTTACTGATCATCACTCTGAGTTTCCCTTTATTATTTCCAGGTATATTTATTACAAAATAGAGCACTATATTCTCTTGGGATAAACTTTGACTTTGTTTTCTGAAGATTATATTAAAATTGCAAGTATATTGTTCTTTTGAATTATGGTACATAGAATTGTCTTGGGTATTAAATAATTGCAAAAGGTCTTTGTGACTATATTTGTCCACGCATTTCCTGGCAATTGAAAAAGTAATATATTTTAAGTTGTATAGGTTTCTCATTCAAATGTTTAGTATGAGTGTAAAGTAAATGCAAATATTCCACTCTAAATCTGGTCTCAATCCACTCTGAATATAGATTCAATTAAGAATTATCATTCAGGACTAGATATAATATCTGTCATATCTATAATAGATTAATAATATATATTCTTATATCTCTCTAAGAATTAAGGTGCTTACCTAGAATACACTAACCCTGATTTGATACCTAGAACCAACACTGGTTCCCTGAGCACTGCCAAGAATGACTCCTGAGCACAGAGCCATGAGTAAATAAGCATCATAAGTTCCACTCCTTGACCTGTGCACAGACTGAGATCTCTAGATATAGAGGTCTGTTTTTATCATCCAGATCGGAGCAGAAGTCTTCCATACACCACAAAAGCAACAAGGGGAGAGTAAATGAACTTGAAAGGAGTCTATAGATAATCCCATGACAATATATTCCAAGGGTGGAGAAACCCTGTATCTCTTAGGCCAAGGGGATTCCCATTTCGAATGACCCCAATATTTACTGTGCCTATGCAGGAGGGGAAAAAAAAGAGACAAAAAGCACAAAATAATCTTTTTTTTTCTATGTTTTTTTTTCTTTTATCTAGTTTTGGTCGATTTCTTTGTTTTGGGGTGGATATTGTAGTAGTTGTCCATTTTTTATTTATATATTTACTTTTTCTTTCTTCTTTTCTCTTCTTCCTCTTTGCGCCTTGTCATATTTCCTATCTCAAGACCATGCCAACTATGTGGTGCATATTTTTATGGCTACAGTGCTCACTGGATATCTTATTTGATTCCTCTTTTTGAACTGTTGTGGTGTTTCACCTTCTTCTTTTCCCCTTCATCCCTCAAACCAAGGATGAGAGCCTCTAGAATGACTCTGCTCATAGTCTGCTTAGTTGATTTTTACCCCATTATATTACCTTTCTCTTCCTCAAACAAAACCACATAACTTGAACTTTCTAGTCCCGCCTCCCAATTAGAGGGGGCAGTAATGGAGGCACCAAGACCAAACAGTCATAAGACCACTAAGTAATAAACTAGACACAGAGGGGACCACACATTCTAACAGTCCCGGGGTGAGAGTGGAGGATATGGGAAGAAAGATGGGAGCGGAGGTGGGGGGAGAAAAATTCGGTGGTGGGAATTCCCCTGATTCAATGTAAATATGTACCTGGAATATTACTGTGAACGATACGTAAGCCACTATGATTAAAATAAAAATTATATTATTAAAAAAATGGTTACAAAAATAAAAAAGTTAAGTCCTGAGCACTGTTGAATATGGCCTAATACCATCTAAAAAATCAATTAATCATTTAACCTCACTCTTCTATTCCCTAAGTGAGCTTATAATGTAAATTTCAACACTTTAAAAATTAGGCTCCAATCCAAAATACATAGATATACTAAGAAATCAATTCAGTTCCTGAATTATCCGACTTATCATAATCAAAATGATGTTTCTTTGCAAGAGAACAACCAGAAGTGCTTGCAAAATCTGTTTATGTCTTTTTATTGTGAAAAATTTATGAGAAAAAGTTCATAAAATAACCATAATTTAAATCACCCCTGTCTTTATCATAACAGTTTTATATGTGTAACAAGTAATATACCCATATACTCAAATTTGGGGGAAAAAAGTTTACTGAGCAAAGAATCACCATAGTGTATCCTCTGACAGTATCCTCTTATCTCATGATTGCAAGGGCCCTTCATAATTAAGGCAAGGACACTATCAAGGAAGGATATAAAAATAATACCCAGCATCACATATGGTTACCTGAGCAAGCCAGAAGTAATCCCTGAACAGAGAGAAAGAAAGAAACTCTAAACTCTGCCAGCTCTTGTCTACACACACAAAAAGGAAAAAAAGACTACAATAAAAGAGAGGATAAGTAAATTTAGTAAGTTTTCATTAAAGTCCATGGAGTCTAGAAATGCCTATTTGTTGTACGTGCTAATGGCATAGTCCAATCCGGACCATCTATCATCCTGCATTTGTTTCCCTTTGAACAAATAAATAAAAATGCCAACCTTGCAATGCATTGTTAATTTTGACAATCTTCAAATGAATAATATTTTATTGTTTTGTTTTTAAGAATACTTTTTGAGCTGTTCTAGGTTTACAGCAAAGTCTAAAAGTCAGTACAGAGATTTACCACAGGCTTTTACTACACAAATTTTGCATCTGCACAGCCTTCCCCTTTAGGCAATGCACTTTACCAAAGATGCTTCTTTTTTTTTTTTTTTAAACCAAAGATGAACCTACGTCAACACTACATAGTCATCCAAAGTTCACAGTTAACCTATGGCTATACTTCAAGTACCATTCATTTTATGGATTTAATAAAGGTGTAATGATAAGTATCCATCATTGTGACACCACACGGTGCATCTTCTATGCCCAAGAAATCCATCCACTTACACCTCGCCCTGCAGACATTGCTAAGTTTTTGTTAGTTTGTTCTTTCCACAGTAAACAGCCAGTTGGAATCCTAGAGTCTGTAGTCTTTTCATACTAGCTTCTTTCACTCAATAAGTAGCATATATTTAAGTTTCCTTCATGTCTTTCAATCCCTTCATTGCACATATACTTATCAACTTTTGTGGGTTTTTTTTTTTTTTAAGTTTTTGGCTAAACCCAGTAGTGTTCAGAAATTACTTTAGTCTCAGTGCTCAGGGGTTGCTCCTGGCAGTTTGTTCTGGGGATCATGTTGTGCTGAAGGTTAAATCCATTTATCATGCAAAGGATATATTCCAGCACTCTGAACTATCTCCCCAGCCTCTTCCTAATTTCTTTTTAATTCTGAAAGATATTCTAGTGTCTAGATGTACTATAGTTTATTTATTCATCTGCTGAAAGACAATCTAGCTTCTTCCACATTTAGCAATGATAAACAATTCTGCTATAACCAAATTTTTGTGGTCTTATGGGAAAATGCAAAGGAGTAAACTATTGGATAAAAGGGTAAAAATATACTCAGATTGGCAAAAAAATATTTGCTTAATGTTTGAAATAAGGTATACTGTTAAAATATTTTTAAAAAAATAAGTTTTAAGACAATGTGGAAAGGTATATATCATTGAAATTCTTACTTTTATTTTATGTCAGTTGGCAGTATTTTAAATATATTAGGTGAATAAATATATTACTAAAATCAATTTAACCTACCAACATTTTTTTTATTTTTACAAGGTTATAAAATTTCAACTACTATATAAGCTGCGTGCTAGGCAAATGCCCTACTGCTGCACCATCGCACCCGCCCCAACGTATTTAATATCTGATCACTTTTGGAGAAACAACACAAGTTGAAATTTTGAGAAACAACTATTGGCTCTTGGAATGATTTTCTATAAAGTATTTTTAACATATATCTAGTAACTTTTAGGAGCAATGAAAGAAATAGTTAGAGAATGGTGGGTATATATGAAAAATTCATATTATCATTAAATTGTACAAAAATTCAAAATAGGGTTTTCAGAGTTACTTTAAAAAATAAACAGCTCAATATATCTTTCAAACACCTGGACCATACTTTGAAATTCTAATTATCTTTCTGTGTAAACTATGATGTGTATGAGGTAGAAACTCCCTTTCTAAACAAGAAGCTGTCCAGAAATTTGATGCAGCAACCCATACCTTACATTGTTTTCATCTATTCAGTAGTAAAACTGAAATACAGGTAACTGCCAATTTTTTTTATAAATTTTCTTTATCTCAATTCCTAAGACTTTACCTTGCTGCATGAAGATCAAATGTTTCCTTAACAAGTAGCCATCACCTTTTCCAAAAAAATTAATGGGCTATTATGTGACCAGGTTAGTAAATAATAAGAAAAATTACAGCGCAAATAATTCAATGTTGTACAGGCTTGAATTAAATACTTCGAAGTATATCCTTTTTGTATATTAATGAAGATAACAGACAAAAATATTGTTCATCATTCTTTCCAGAAAACTAGCAGAAGTTACTGTTCTAAGTGTGGGAAGAAAATATATAATAAATAAGATGTGATTTGTCTCTTTTTAATACTTAAAGCTATCATTTACATTACTAATCTAGGCCCAAAGCCTTTATAGCTGTCTTTTTACAATTATCTTAGTACAACTATATTCTTTCTTTTTCTGCACAAGACAAACTTTCTGCTTTCTTGATTTTTTTATATTTTAGCATATTTTATAACTTATAATGTTTACATGGTAAGTAAAACCTTAATTCTATTCCAAATCCTCCCTCATTCCTGATATTTTTTCTCTATCCTGAACTTTATTTCACCCAATGACTTAACTTTCTAGACACCTTATTTGTTCAGCAAATATTTGCTAGGTAAAGGTATTTAAGAAAAAAATGGAGTATTGTTTTCAGCTACAGAATCATGCCTACTGTTTTTTGTAAATGTTAACATTACTTACACTTTACAAAGTAAAGCTAGTCTGAGTTTTACAAAGATTAAATATCACTAGGAAGAACAAATTATGAGAAATTAGGTCGGTGTGAACTTGTTCACAAAAAAGATAAGAGGTGCTAAGCAAAGGTACTAGCAATGAAATCATGAAGAAAATTGGAAGAAGTTGAGAAATGGTACAGTAACTGTATCTGAAATATTTTCCTTCTAGGAGACACCTGATCCTATTAATAAAATATGTGACAGAACATTTGTACTTAATTACAAAAGAAGTTTCTACAGGGATGGCCATTTTTATATTCACAAATATGCAGATATATCATTAAAAGACACATATCCTGCCATACATTTTCTGAACCTTGGGGAAAGGGTCTTCAGTGAGATCTGTGCTTTGCTTTAGAAATTTAGAGATTTGGGAACAGAACCCCAGAACCCCCAGTACCCACTGGGAACAGGCTTACTCTGGCTCTGATGGTTCTGCACTTTGCTCTACTGTGGCTGCCTTCCATGGAATGTGTCCCGCTGAACTTTGCCTGTGTTTATTTCTTTGGGAGGAAATGAGGGTATTTTTTTTCTGACAATTTTTAAGTTAAAGAGGAAACATACCCCCTTTCTGGATCATAAGGAACAGAGACAAAGCCCTGATGAGAGGGAGTGTTTCCGTAGCCTGTGTTAGGCTAAGGGTTCAGGTCAACGCTGTCCATTTATTGATGCCAACTATTAATACCTACAATGGGACAGTTGTTACAGTTTTAAGATGGAATCTTTGAGAATATTTTAGAGCATTTGACTTGAGCCTCTCCTCTCACATGTCATTGTGAACTTTAATGTGAAATTCTCTAATATTTCCTAGTCTAGATTTAAGAGTCAGAATCAGGTAACTTGTTTTAGTTCAGACACCATCTAATTGGGTCTCAGTAATTGTTCATCGACTATGACTTACTTTGAAAGGTGATGGTTTTGGAAAGATTGAGTAAGCCGGTGTGTGATGCAGCAATTCACACTGCCCTGGCTAATTACAGACTGTGCTCAGCTTCAATCATGTTGCACAATTTCTTCATTGGCCCTCTTACTCATTCTTCATTCTTCTTGCTGTGAGTGCAAGTAGGAACTAACTAAAGAGCTGGCCCAGCACTTTCTAGATGTCAAGTGTGTCTTTCTTCTTTGCCATTATTTAAGGAATCAAATTAAACAAGGAAAACCAGGGTGAAATGTATTAATGAATTAATGTATTAATTGGTGATATCAGAACACATTACCAAGAAGGTGTCCAGGGAGACACACTGAATCACATGCCACACACTAAGTTTGTTTATTTGCTATCTCTGAGTCCTTTTGGGTAGAAGTTAGTTTTTTTAATAATATCTTTATTTAAACACCTTGATTACAAACATGATTGTGATTAGGTTTCAGTCATGTAAAGAACATCCCCCTTCACCAGTGCAACATTCCCACCACCAATGTCCAAAAGTCAGATTTTCTTCGTCCTTGTACACTTAAGACTTTTCATTTTGTTTGATGTGGCATTGAGTTATACAATATTAAATAATAAGTGATTTATAATACCATGCTATCACTATAAATATGAATCTTTCAAAAAGATTCTGATTAGCCCCTTATACTTTGACAGAGCCAATTAAATTCTTCATGTCTGAGGGGATATTCCATAAACTACAAGGTCCAGAGTATCTCTCTACATTTGTAGTCCTTTGTAAAATTCTACATGTAATTGTCAGAATTCATCTCAATCTATAAGTACCCTGCTTTTCCTAAAACTTCTGATCATGACCTTGCTTTTACCAATCTCCTACCACTAAGTGTTAAGTGATTTTTTTTCAACTTCTCACAGGTGATGTGTTTTTAGTTACTAAATAGAGTTTATACAAAGAATGCATTCAACCGTGTGTTCCTTGAAAGTCTAATAGTTGCCAGATGCTGTTCTTGAAACTCTGACACAAGATTGAATAAAGAAAGGGAGACCATACAGGTGGGATATGAGTGTCCTGAAGTAAAGGACATATGCATCAGAAGTCTTTTTGATAGGTAATAGTCAAAGGTACTTCAGAGTAGGCATTTATGCAATAAAGTTAGAGAAAATAAGGGTCAGGGAAAAATATAGAATAAAAGAAGGAGAAAAGGAAAGAAGGAGGGGGTGCAAATATGTTTAGGATGAAAACATGAACCCCTGAATTTGTGAGCAACATGGAAGCATGTTCTAGAATGTGCACACCAGAAACCACAATTGGCCTAACCAGGTATTGATGCTAATGGTCACAGACCTAGAGTCGCTCAGCCCAGAAGTTTTAAGGAAAAGTTTTAAAAGAAGTTTTAAAGGAAAACCATTAAAGGAAAACCACAAGTTTCTTTCAGGGCGGCACTTTTCCTGTAAAACTTCCCCCACCAATGAACTCTGATAGAGTAAGAAGACTCAACTATCAGGCATCTGTGAACTGCATTTGCCATTTGGGTGTTAACTTCCCCCTCCTGACGAAAATCCTCTCCTACTGGGTTAAATGCTCATTCCTGCATTTATTCAGGATGTTGCCAAGAGTCTTTAAACCTAGACACTTTCACCACTGTTCTATGGTTCTTAACAATTATTTTACTCTGCTAAAATATATTATTCCATTTGACCATTACTTTTACATTTTTATTTCATGACAATATACTGCGACAATTTCATGGTCATTTTATTAAGTGTTATACAGTTGCATCCTTTGTCAGACTAATTTCTATGACATTTACCTTCTTATCTGTAAAAGTAAAACTGGTTTCTTTGATGGTTATTATTTAAATCTTAAATTTTGAATAGTTTGTTTGTTGTCTAGCATATATTTGCAGTTGTTCCATGGAGCTAGCAGCCAGTAGTTGGAACAGTAGTAGTAATGACCTAGAAGACAAGCCATGCCTTCTTGAGCACGTTAAACCTGGCATAAAAAGAATTAGAGAAATGTCCCTGAAGCTCTAGCTTTACTCACAATTTGGGGGTCGGAGGGGCTTGCCAGGGAGTGCTTGGAACTACTCCTGGCTCTGTGCTCGGGACTCACTCCTGGAAGACTTGAGGGATCATATAAGATACTAGGGATCAAACGTGGGTCAACCACATGCAAGCTAATAGCCTCACATGCTTCACTACCTCTCTAGAACCATCTTTAATCTTAAATTTCTTCAAAGGTTGAGATTTTCCCAAACTTGGATCTAAAGTTAAAGTTTAGTCTTATGATTAAGGAAATTTCTAAAATGCAAAATTATTTTTGTTGATATTTTAATTCATAACAAGGCACTTTTTCTCAAAAGTTAATGCCATTTTATACTGTCCTCCTCTAACTTTAAAAATATTCCTCTCTAGGGGCCGGAGAGATAGCATGGAAGTAAGGCATTTGCCTGTCATGCAGAAGGTCATCGGTTCAAATCCCAGCATCCCATATGGTCCCCCAAGCCTGCCAGGAGCAATTTCTGAGCATGGAGCCAGGAGTAACCCCTGAGCACTGCCGGGTGTGACCCAAAAACCACACACAAAAAATTTCCTTTCAAATAGGAATAATTTTTTTTTGCTTTTGTTTTTGGGTCACACCCAGCAGCTCTCAGGGGTTACTCCTGGCTCTACACTCAGAAATCACCCCTGGCAGGTTCAGGGGACCATATGGGATGCTGGGATTTGAACCACCAACCTGCATGCAAGGCAAACGCCCTACCTCCATCCTATCTCTCTGGCCCCCAAAAGAAATTTTTTTTTTGGTTTTGGTTTTTGGGTCACACTCGGCAGCACTCAGAGATTACTCCTGGCTCTAGGCTCAGAAATCACTCCTGGCAGGTTTGGGGTACCATATGGGATGCTGGGATTCGAATCACCATCCTTCTGCATCTCAGGCAAACACCCTACCGCTGTGCTATATCTCCGGCCCCTAATTTTTTTTTTTTTTTTGGTTTTTGGGTCACACCCAGCAGCACTCAGGAGTTACTCCTGGCCCCACACTCAGAAATCGCTCCTGGCAGGCTGGGGGACCATATGGGATGTGGAATTCGAACCACCGACCTTCCCATGCAAGGCAAACACCTTACCTCCATGCTATCTCTCCAGCAGTTCAATCCCCGGCATCCCATATGGTCCCCCAAACCAGGAGCGATTTCTGAGCACATAGCCAGGAGTAACACCTGAGAGTCAACAGGTGAGGCCCCAAAACAAAACACAAAGATATTGAATGCTATATCAAAACTATATAAAAATTATTTCAAAAATTTGTCTTCACTTAATATACCATGATCATCTTGTCATGTCAATGCATTAATACATATGATTTTTCTGATTGTTGCCAAGTATTGTTCTGCCTCACAAACTGAGGGGGAAATAATGGAGAGTACCAAAATCAAACAGCCGTAGAAATAAAAATAAAAATAAACACCAAGTCCAAAGCCAATGACAACAGGATCGATACCCAATCTACAACAAGCTACAACAGAAGGGATCACTTATACTAGCAGCCGGGGGGGGGGGGGGGGGGAAGGAGGGGCGATATGGGATGCATGCTGAGAACAGGGGGTGGAGGGAGGACAACATTGGTGGTAGGAATGCCCCTGATTCAATGTCACTATATACCTAAAATTTTACTGTGATTTGTAATCCACTTTGGTCAAAATAAAAATTATTAAAAAAATAAATAAATAATAAAAAAAGTCTTGTGTTCTTTATTGAACATATATTTTGCTCTCCTTTCTTCTGTATCTTTGCTTCAGAGAAGCCAAGGATCTCTCTTAGAGTCTTATTCCCTCTTTTCCTCTAATATCTTTCTAAGAAAGTTTCACTCAATAAAAACTATTTTGTTTCACTATTTCACTTCCTCCTTAAATTATTTCCTTTTTTAAAAAGATGTATTACTTTATTTAAATGCCATGGTTTACATAGTTGCTCATATAAATTTTTCTGCCATTCCATGTTCCGACTCCAATTCCATCACCAGTGTAAAATTCCCTCCACCATTGTCCCTAGATTCCCGTCCATCCCCAGGCCTGCCCCTTAGAAGGCATGAAATAATATACTTTATTCTGCTTGTTTGCAATGAAGTAGTAATGACATTACTGAAAAGAAAGATCTGCAGCAAAAGAAAATTTGTGAATTTTCTATATCTTATAATAGGATCATTAAGTCATTGTCTGAAGCTGTTTGGTATTAGTTGTTGATTCTGTTATTGGTTCATTAATCTTAGGTGGCTTCTATGTTACTTTGACATCTAATTTAGTGTGTTCCTACTTGAGGGGGGTTAGTATTGAAAATCCTGGAACTGTCTTGCAGCTGCTATCATAGCCATGAGGTTCATAAATTCCAAGTTCTGTGACTGATACAGCAGTGGATAAAGGGAATGATTACAGCTGCCAAGGCTTCTAGAAATTCAAATAGGCATGAATGGGGTGAGGGGACAGTACCCACACTCACTCCAACAAAGTTCTGGAGATCTATCCCTAATACCAGCATACCTGAAGTTTTGGTCAGCTGGCATCTCTACAAAGATCAATGGTGAAGCACAACGGCAAATGTGGGTTGTGGTTGCAACTGCCTTGGTGTCAGGCCTGCCCTTCCTCCTCTGAGTACTGTTTTCAGCTGCAAGGCTAGTGTACACATGACTTTTAGTGACTGGGTTTACATCTCTTTTGAGAATAAATGAGTCTCTGGAACCGGCTAATAAGCAGACATGGTGGAGGCTTAGGACATGGTCATGGCTGAAATTCTTTACTGTGAGAGAAAGTGAAGAGACAATGCCTATGCTGAGGTTAGTCTGACTTTTCTTTTTTGTAAAGAGCAATACTTGGTACCAGTCTGAATTCACGGCTCCTAGTAATTGATCACAGGGATCATTCCTCACTCCATGCAAAACAAGTGGACTTAGGCACAGTTTGGTGGTTACATTGTGGGATAGAACATCTGACCTGCTTAAGTAGCTTGTAGCCACATTTGCCAGTCTTGATCCAAGCCAGGTATTGATTGCCTAAGAGTGCTGGTGGCCAAGGTGAGTTCAGCAGAGAGGTAAAGTACTCGCTTCTCTTGGTCCCCACTTTACCAAACCACCAGCAACATTTTTTCCTTCCTTCCTTCCTTCTTTCCTTCCTTCCTACTTTCCTTCCTTCCTTTCTTCTTTCCTTCCTTCCTTCTTTCCTTTTATTCCCCCTTTCTCCTCTCTACTCCTTTCTCCTTTCTTTTTCCTTTCTTTCTTTCTTTCTTTCTTTCTTTCTTTCTTTCTTTCTTTCTTTCTTTCTTTCTTCTCTCTCTTTCTTCTCTCTTTCTTTCTCTTTCTTTCTTTCTTTCTTTCTTCCTTTTTCTTTCTTCCTTTCTTCCTTCCTTCCTTCCTTCCTTCCTTCCTTCCTTCCTTCCTTCCTTCCTTTCTTTCTTTCTTTCTTTCTTTCTTTCTTTCTTTCTTTCTTTCTTTCTTTCTTTCTTTCTTTCTTTCTTTCTTTCTTTCTTTCTTTCTTTCTTTCTTTCTTTCTTTCTTCTTGTTATTGGTTTATTGTTATTGGTTCTTTCTTTCTTCTTTCTTTTTCGTTCTTTTCCCACATCCAGCAGTGCTAAATAATTACCCCAGACTCTATGCTCAAGTATCTCTCCTTGAGGGCCTAAGGGATCACATGGGATGCCTAAGATCAAACTTGGATGGGTTGTTTGCAGGTCAAGTACCTAGCCTTTGTAATACCACTTAGGACCCTCAATTTTTTTAATAATACTATTTTATTCCACTAAAACAAAAAAACAAAAGTAAACCAGTGAAGTATAATCTTGTGAAGGGTTATGGAATATATTCTTACTCTCATGCCCCAGTTTTAGATCCCCTTCTAAACTTTAGATGTGTAATCTCACCTTGCCTGCATGCATTCTCTTTAGATAGAATCTCTCCCTCCCTCTCCCACCTCTCTCTTCTTTCTTCTCTCTCTCATTTTTCCCTAATAAATCTCAAAATAAATCATTTTACCTGAAAAAAACTTAAAACATGTTATACTTTATGGGTAATTAAAAACTTGCACCTAAAGTTCCAAATGTAGAATTTTATTATTATATAAAGAAAACATGCTAGATATATTGTACTTACCTGGAGTAAAATAAATACTGTAATTTTAGTTCCCTTAGAACTATCATAACAATGTGAATGAATGAGGGAAGTAAAAAACCTGTCTAGAGTACAGGCGGGGGTGAGGAGGGACACTGGTCACAGGAATGTCGCACTGGTGAGGGGGGTTGTTCTTCACATGACTGAAACCCAACCACAATCATGTTTGTAATCAAGGTGTTTAAATAAAGATATTAATTTTTAAAAAAAATTGAAAAGAGAAAAACAAAAAAATTTAATTCTCTTAGAATGCTTATTCTTTACTTTTACAAATACAGTACTATGTCTTATACATGTAATTTCCACATTGTATATGTATGTCTATGTTTCTTCTACATTATAATTTCCTTGCCCAAGAGCACATTGGGAATGTTTGCCCCTTTTATAACCTTCCCATGAAACAAATGATCATTAGTATTGTGCAGACCAATGATACATGTATATATCCATATCCATATATATATGTATTATATATATTGACATAAGTTGGATTTTGTCAAGAATTTCCTTTGTCTTCTTTCCATCCTGGAGATAAAAATTAACATTAGGATATTAATTATGTGGAGGTTGTAAATACATTCATATTTTGAAAACTGCGATTTCAAATCATATTGAAACTTAACAACTTTTTTTTTTTTTTTTTTTTTTTTTTGGTTTTTGGGTCACACCTGGCAGTGCTCAGGGGTTATTCCTGGCTCCAGGCTCAGAAATTGCTCCTGGCAGGCACAGGGGACCATATGGGGTGCCGGGATTCGAACCGATGACCTCCTGCATGAAAGGCAAATGCCTTACCTCCATGCTATCTCTCCGGCCCCGAAACTTAACAACTTTTTGATTTGCTGGTTTCTGAGTTGCCCTAACAGTTCTTAGGGAACCAGTGATGCCAGGGATTGAACCAGGACTCCAGTATGCCAAGTTAGCACTCCAACTGGAGCTATCATCTCAGCCTCCTAAGTCTGTATTGTTAACGTGTGTTATTGCTACATGATTTTCACTGAAACTTAGGATGTTTCTAACTATTCATTTCTTAACTTTTCAAAGAAAGGAGTTCTAACTGGAGGAAAGGTGATAGGGAGATAGAATCCACTTTAAAATATGTTTTATTTGTGTTTTTTTTTCATAAAAATATAAATCCCAAGTTCTATAAATTATTTGTCTTTCTGTTGCTAGGCTTACTCCACATCAGGAATTTGAATTATTTTCTATAATATTAGACACAAAAATGTGAGCTTATGAATTCCCTGTGAGACCCAAGTGGAATTTTCCTACATTGCACTGTCTCTTGGGTTTTGTTTCCTGATTGCCTTAAAACTTGGGAGCTGCTGTTCCAACTCTTTCTCTTTCCCCTAGTTGTCTTGCCAAACTCTGCAAATGTCATTCTTGCTTCCTACCAAAAAATCACATCACATCTAGGGACATTGTACTCATTTTGTAGACGGCCTTTTCCCCTCGTGTCCTTTGGCATACTTCTGAGTTCCTCAGGACTACAGAAAGTGAACTATTTTAAATCAGGCCCATGACACATTCTCAATTGCCATGTGGTTTTTTCAGATACAGGCATTGTCATTGTTTAAAAATAGTCCTCTATTCAAAAAGCATAGAATAGTAGTTCAGAGTGTAACTCAACAATATCATAGTTGAAAAATATTTGGAACATAAAATTTTCATAAATGAATGTATTAAAGTGCACGTTCATTCTTTAATTATTTAAAAATTATTTGAAAATTTAAATTAAAAAATCTAAGTATCTAGAAAAATGAGTATAATATTACACTAAATAATATATATATATATATATATATATATATATATTGGTTTTTGGGCCACATCCGGTAACGCTCAGGGGTTACGCCTAACGTTCATGGGTTACTCCTGGCTATGCGCTCAGAAGTCACTCCTGGCTTAGGGAACCATATGGAACGCCGGGGGATCAAACCACGGTCCGTCCTAGGCTAGCGCTGGCAAGGCAGACAACTTACCTCTAGTGTCACTACGCAGGCCCCAATATTACACTAAATAATAATTTAATGTGATTTTTTTTATATTTAGACTACTTTTTCCAAAAAATTGCTTTCTATCCCTGTGGCATATTAAATAGACTATTCTTAAATAATTTATAATCCAGGGGCCGGGCGGTGGCGCTGGAGGTAAGGTGCCTGCCTTGCCTGCGCTAGCCTAGGATGGACCGCGGTTCGATCCCCCGGCGTCCCATATGGTCCCCCAATAAGCCAGGAGCAACTTCTGAGCACATAGCCAGGAGTAACCCCTGAGCGTCACAGGGTGTGGCCCAAAAACCAAAAAAAAAAAAATTTACAATCCCAATCATCTTCTTTATTTACTTCTTTGCTAGCTGTTTTAAAATAACACCAAAAACTATTTAGAACATCATAGATTCATGTTTATATCTCTAACTTTTAAGGGGAGGGGAGAGACACCTTTTGGTGCTCATAACTTACTCTTGGCTCTGTGCTCAGAGATGAATCCTGGGATACCAATGTCGTGTCTGAAATTAAAGTAGTCAGCTGCATGCAAAGCAAATGCTATAACCTTTGTACTGTTTCTCTAACTTCTTGACATCTAAAAAATTTATTTTACAGATGTACAAAGATCCCCGCTTTCTTTTACAGCTGTCGAAAGTAGATATATAGACATCAACTTCACCATCACAATAAAGTTCGCATTCTGCTTCTCTCCTCAATATTGAAATTTTATTTTCCAAGTATACTCTATTTTCTCTAATTTATAGAGAATGTGTGTATTTCAATATGTATAGAGAATATATGTATTTCAAGTTTGTAACTATTCTATTCACCATATATATTAGATACATTTCAGCATCTCCTTTTATTTTCTGGGTTGCAGTTTACCTTGGATCATCTTCCTTTGCCTTCACAGCAGTCAAGGTCATAAATCAAAAAATAATGCACTTTTGGAAGGGCTGTGGAGAACAGTGTACTATTCAAGAATTTAAGATTGTAGGCATTGTGTCCCTGAAAGTTTATCCATATATTCCCTGCAAAAGCAAGATGAACCAGGATACATAATATGCTACCATCAATTTTGTTGAATTAATTAAATTATTAAGAGTCCTTGATGGTAGTGGAAGATGGTAGATCCCTTCTCAGCAGGGCCAGGCGCCTGCAGCTCCTTCCAGCCAGCGGGTCAGCGGGTTCAGGGTAGCAGCGAGGAAATGATCCACAGTCAGACAGGTTCAGGAGACATCAGCTTTATTACAAGGCTTTAACCACCATGCGTATATATTACATGTCTACTAAGCTAACCTTTTAAGCAGGCTCCTTAAGCTGCCCTGCATTTAATTCTGTCCCTGCTCTCTACGACCTGGGTCTTCCACCTGAGGCTTCCCTCCGGCCTCTCTTGCCGAATCTCCTGCTGAATCCCCTTTCAGGCAACCCCTTTGTTGCCTTCCATAGACCCCTCCCAGAAGTGAGCCGGTCTGCCTCTCCAGGTAAGCTAGGCATGAAGTTGTGGGAAGGGGTAACAAATTTAACCAGGTGAATCTCCAAACTAAGTTAATATAGCAGTTGAGCTATTTAATTGGTTCAAACCAAATTATTCCGAGATCTGGGAGAGAAAGCAAGTTCAGAGAGGGCTCCCAGGCAGACAGCAGGATCAATAACAAGGTACTAGTTGAGACTCAGCCAGAATTCTGATGCACAATATTGAAACCCAGACAATGGAGCAAGACAGTAACTCAGGACAGTGCAGAGAGCTTCAATGTTATCACTGAAACAAGTGAAAAATAAATTCTGGGTTTCAGGAAAAATGTAAACATTCAGGAAAAATGTAAACCAGATCACAGAGCAGATGATGTTTCCAAGAGAGAACCAGCAGAAAGTTCATGTTTTCCTGGCACAAAAAACCATTCCAGAGGTGGAGACAATGTTGAGAGTCTAAAAAAGGCTAAAGAAGCCTTAGTCATCGATAAGTATCTATTAAGAATCATGACTAGTTAGTGTAAGCAATAGGAGGTTTGCCTTGCATGTACTAACCTAGGATCCCTCACTCCCACCCCGTGTCCCATATGGTCCCCCAAGCCAGGAGCAATGTGGCCCAAAGAAAAAAACAAAAAAAGGAATTATGATTAGTCATAATAATCATAGTGGTTCCCTCTCTTTCTTTAACTTGGTTATCCTGGTTTTCTTAGACATATTTTATTTTAATACTGAATTCTAACTCTCTTTTTGTCTTTTTTATTTATTTTTAATATTTCTTTTTTATATTTTATTTTTGATCAAATTGGATTATATATCTTTCATAGTAATATTTTAGGTACATATTAACATTGAATCAGGGGAATTCCCACCACAAAAGTTGACCTCCCTCCCCCCTCATTCCCAGTATTCATCCTATACCCCCTTCCCTTATCCCCCAGGCTACTAGTATAAGAGGTCCCCTCTGTATCTAGCTTGTTGTAGGTTGGGTATCGATTCTGTTGTTGTTGGCTTTGGATTTGGTGATTAAGTCTGATCATTTTTATTACTTTTTAATGATCATACAGTTATTTGGACTTGGTACCCTCTGTTATTTCCCTCTCAGTTTGAGGACAGAGCAAGATGGTTCCAGTTATGTGGTTCTGTTTGAAAAAAAAAAAAAGAATAAAAAAAAAGATACGAAACCTGTGTGTATCCGAAATTGCTCCAGTCATCACCTTATCCTGAAACCCTCATCCAGGGAAGTCCAAGCCCATCACTAATGAAATCCCTAGAAATTGAGAAAAACTCCCATCTTCGACACACCAGCCCAATCTCTCTTAGCTGATTAGTTTCTGTACCTTATTTGTACTATATTCACCTATTTATCTGTTCTCTTATTTCTTGTTCTCCCTGGCTCTTTTTATTAAGCTATACATAAGCTAACTATTGTATGTTTGTATGTGGGCATGAACACACAGAGATAGGACCCCTCCATGAGAGTCAAATCTAAAATGCAAATAACCCATGCCTATAGTCTAACTCTCTTTTTAAGGTTCACTGTTGGAGTGGCAATTTTCTGCATAAAAAATACAAAGATATTTATAATACCTTTTTACACATTTACTTTATACAAAACATGAAAACATAGTTACAATTTATCAGGGATTATTATACTTTAAAATAGATAATTGAAGGATGGAATGTAGCACAAAGATAGGACACTTACCTGCATATATGAAGTCTAGATACAATCCCCAACACCAACAAAATATATCAAATTAAATTATTGTAATATTGTGACACTATGGCATAGGCATGTAAAAACTTCCAAGAGAATAATAATTTCATGTGATCATAGAAGCCTAGACAATTCACATCATGGTTTCATTTAAGAGGGAAAGTTGATGAGTCCACAGTCATGAAAAGGCTGTAGCTGACAGAACATATGTGAATTGAGATGAAAGGAGGAAATGTGCAAAGGATTTACACAATAAACTAGACCTTTGCCAGAAGTTAGAATTTAGTCATAGGTAAAGGTTCAAAATTTTTAGCTACAGAATTTTAACAGCCATGTAGATAGTCAATATACTTTTTATAAAAATTATTCTAGCTGGAGTTGGTATTGGTATAAAGTTTTTCTTTGCATGTGTCCAACCCCTGTTCAATGCCTGGCACAGCAAAGGGTTTCCCAAACCCAACCAGGAATATTCCCTGAGCAAAGTGCCACAAGTAAGTATGGAGCTCTTCCAGGTGTGGCCCCTAAATAAACAAAAATTATTTTAGCAGCTCTATTGAAGTTGGAGCTAAATTCAAATTAGGAAGCCAGGAGATATATGAGACAAAACTAGTGGGAGCTATTACAGGAGCAGGAAAGAGGTAATGGGAGTCATCTATCTGGCTCTCTAGATATTTCTTTTCTTTGGTTTTTGGGTCACATCCGGAAGCGCTCAAGGGTCACTCCTGGCTTCATGCTCAGAAATCACTCTTGACAGGCTCGGGGAACTACATGGGATGCCGGAACTCAACCCACCGTCCTTCTGCATGCAAGACAAATGCCCTACTTCCATGCTATCTCTCTGGCCCCTGGCTCTCTAGATTTTAAATTGGATTCTGTCCTTCTGAACCCATGGCAAATACATCAGAAATCCCAGATCTGTCCTTATCAATCACCCTCTCTACCTTTCTTCTCTTTCTGTTACTGGTGTTGATGCAGAGTCTGAAAGACCTAGAGAACTCCTTTCATACAGGCAACTGGTGAGCCTCTCAGTGACTTCATGCTCTTTGACCTTTCTACTATTTACATTGCTAAATACTAAGGGGAACAGGTTTTCTTAAACTCAGAAACATTGGCCAAATAACTCAGAATGATGTTGAAAGATTTTTACAAATGATTATTTGGACTCTGCCAGTTCCATAGACTCACTGTCCTCAAAAGAGATGTAAACTAAGCTGCAAAAAATTTATGGGGACATAAGACATGGAGCTGAAAGTTGGCAAAGTCGGGAAGAGAGGGAAGACCAAGTCCCCACCCTGTCGAAGCCACACCTGCTGCACCATTACTCACAATCGTCACTTCACCATTGGCTCTCCTTCATCACACCTCTGTGGCTCTCTGCAGAGACATCAATCTACCAAAACACCAAGTGTGCTAATTTTGGGGCCTATATCACTAGGGCTTTTTGGAGTGAATGTGGGCACTCTCCTCCTGCCTTTTGTACTTCTGGAAGCCCTGGCAGCTAAAAACACATCTACAAAAGCCACAGTATCAGCAATAGTACTTGAAATTTCTGGACCATGTGACAACCCCATTTTTGTTGAATATTGTCATTCGTGTAGGAACACATCAATTTAAAACTAGTGTTTCTTTGAAGACTCCAAATGTTGAGAAACAAAGGAAGTAGAAGAATAGTCACTAGCAATAAGAGATTACTAAACCTTCTGGAAATGATTTAAGGACCTTGTTGGAGAAATATTAATTTTTACTAATTTGTTTATTGCTGTATTCCTTTTTCTTTTATCTTCCTTCTTTTTTTCCTTTTCTTTTTAAATAATTCCTCTCTCACTTTTCTGGAAAGAAATGTATTATGATCAGCTACGCCAATTATGCGATAAATGCTCTCTAACTAAAGTCAATTAAATTTTTATAAATAGGGCCGGAGAGATAGCATGGAGGTAAGGCGTTTGCCTTTCATGCAGGAGGTCATCGGTTCGAATCCCGGCATCCCATATGGTCCCCCGTGCCTGCCAGGAACAATTTCTGAGCCTGGAGCCAGGAATAATCCCTGAGCACTGCCGGGTGTGATCCAAAAACCACAAAAAAAAAAAATTTTTATAAATAACTCTACAGATACAGTACAGTCAGTAATACACTCTACCCAGGTTTTATTCCAGATCCAGCACCCCATAGGGTTCCTTGAGCACTACCCTGAGTGATCCCTTAGTGTAAATCCAGGAGTAAACCCAAGTATTACCAAGTGCTGCCCCCAAAAGACAATAAAATGCAGTAAAAAAATAAAATTAAAATGATTATCTGTTGCTACATGTTCTGAGATTGATCATTGTCGCTATGCTATCTGTGATCCCCTGCACTGGAAGAAATGTTTAGCCATGTTGCAAGTGGGTATGTGAGCAGCTCAAAAATGAGGTGTAACACCCAGAAAGCCCCATCACTTAAAAAGTAAGTGTGAACTTCATGGTGAAGAAGTGTGACACCCGGCCAACATTGACTTAGCATTCCAGATACACTCCCAGTGAATTTCATAGTCTTATGAAGTTGTGAACTCCTCAGCTACAACTACAGAAAAGGAGTACAAAGTTCAGTGAGCATCATGGCCAAGTATGTGTACACAGCTGCCTGACATGCAACTGCAACTTCTGCTGAGCACCAGTCAGGCACATGTGCAACCCCCGCATTATTACAACAATGTCCAAAATAGCAATTAGGGGAAGCGGAATTGATGAATAAACACATACTACTTTTTAAACTATGAAGATCAAGGAACTAGAGTGATAGTACTGCAGGAGTGATTTGTGTTTCTCCACTAAACCTTATGGACCCCTAAGCATTGTCAGGAGTAATACCAAGAGCAGAGTCAGGAGTAAACACTGAGCACTGCTGGGTAAGGCCCAAAACGAAAAAAAAAATTTTTTTTTTAAATTAAGATTGGGGCCAGAGCCCGGATAGCTCAGTCGGTAAAGCATCAGACTTTTAATCTGAGGGTCCAGGGTTCAAGTCCCTGTTCGGGCGGATGACTTTTCTTTGGGACCGGTGAGGTGGCGCTAGAGGTAAGGTGTCTGTCTGCCTTGCAAGCACTAGCCAAGGAAGGTCCGAGGTTCGACTCCCCTGCGTCTCACATGGTCCCCCCAAGCCAGGAGCAATTTCTGAGTGCTTAGCCAGGAATAACCCCTGAGCATCAAATGGGTGTGGCCCCAAAAAAAACAAAAACAAACAAACAAATAAAAGGATTGGGGCCAGAGCAATAGCACAGTGAGTAGAGTGTTTGTCTTACATGCAGCCAATCCTGGTTTGATCCCCAGCATACCATATGGTAACCTGAGACTGCCAGGAGTTATTTCTGAGCACAGAGCCAAGAGTAACCCCTAAGTGCCACTAGGTATGGCCTCCAAACCAAAAATAAATAAATAATTTAATTAATTAAAATTTGAATTAATTTTAAAAATAAATAAAAATAGGGCAGGCATTAAGCATTTTTTGAATACTGTCTCTTTGAGTATTTCCAGTAATAATCCTTAAGTACAAAGTCAGTATTAAGGCCAAGCATATCCTGGTCCAGCCACAAAACAAAGCAACAATAACCACGAAATAAAGATCATTTTTTTAATTTATTTTTTTGTAGTTCACCAGTCAATACTTGTAATCCTTTGAATGTAGATGTCATTTCTCTACTTCTAATAGTCTCCCTGGTGGAAGCAGACTGTGGAAAACCCAACAAAAGAATATTGCACATGTGATTCTTAAATGTAATGAGTCATCTCACTAGCTTGGGAAACTTTTCTAAAATACTCTTTGAGGGGCTGGAGCGGTGGTGCAAGTGGTAGGGCATTTGCCTTGCATGCTGCTGATCCAGGCCAGACAGCAGTTCCATCCCCCAGTGTCCCATATGATTCCCCAAGCCAGGAGCAATTTCTGAGAGCATAGCCAAAAGTAACTCCTGAGCATCACCAGGTGTAGCCCAAAAACAAAAAAAAATTTTAAAAATAATAAAAAATAAAATAAAATACTCTTTGAGACTCCATTCTGCCAGAGACCTAAAGGAAGTTTGAGGCGGAGCAAGTGTCCGGATAGAACAAGAGTCCTTCAGAACTGGATGCTTATTCAGGTTTGGGTATGATTGTTCAATATCCCTTCCAGGTAAAGTACTTTTGGAGCTGTTTGAATAAGTTAAATAATTACCTTACCTTACACACCTTCTTGGTATAATTATAAAGGGATGGCTGAGTTGCCATTTTATTGAAGTGAATTATTGCATAAAATATTTTGAAGAATGAAGAGACTAAGGTCAACAGAAAAGGTCTTTCTCGTGACAAGAGATGACCCTGGAAGAAATAGCTTCAGAGAGACCTTAGTCTGACTGAACTCTAAGCTGCTGGGTAAGCATTATGCAAAAACTGCCTGACTTGGGGCAAAGAATTACCTTTGATCTAATCACAGCATCAGAGGCATTTTCCGGCTCCTCTCTCATTTGCTTCTGAAATCAGATGAACTCCTTTAGCCAAGTAATTCCTGTGTTTCTGGTTCAGAAAGTCGTGTTCATCATTTTTCCACTTGCTCATCTATCAGGATATGTGAGGATTAATTAGGCCTGAAAAGGATTTCATTCAATAATGGACCTATTTGGTGTGGGAGAAGAACTGGACTGAGGTAAAAATTTTGGATAAATCAATAATTAAAATTTTAATAAAAACATGGAAAAAATAACTGAGGAAGTCTTACAGCATTAAAATACTACGGGGCCAGAGAGATAGCACAGAGGTAGGACATTTATTTGCCTTTTATGTGACCGATGCAGGAGGGACCCGGTTCAATTCCTGGCAACCATATGGTCCCCAGCCTGCCAGAGGCAATTTCTGAGTGCAGAGCCAGGAGTAACCCCTGAGGGCTGCTGGGTGTGGCCCCAAACCAACCAGTCAATCAATCAATAAATAAAGTTTTAAAGAAAAAGGGAATATTATGTCATTAGTTAACATTCAAAGTGAATCTGGCTCAATATTTTACCCTGGCTTATTAGACTTCCTCCTCACTCCTATCTTTTCCCTTGTGTATATATATCTTACTTGCTTATCTCTATGTCTCTGCTTTTTTTCACTCTAGAGGAGCCCATTTTCTTCCTCAAATACATATTTCCCTTCTTTCTCTTCTCTCTCATCTTTCTATTCAGTTAAAAACTACATTCTTATTCATTGAAGTCCTTTGCTCCTTATAGTTTATGACATTAAAAGGGGATTTTCATGGTTTTTAAAGAAGGAAGAGAGAAAATTGACTAGAAAATCAGAGAAAATTGTTTAAGGAAACTGGAGCAAAAGTAAACAGACAGGGTATTTGCCTTGCATACAAATGACCAGGTTAGATTCTCAGCATTCACAGTTCCCCAAACCCCTCCAGGAGTTATTTCTGAGTGCAGAACTAAGAGTTCAAACACTTCCTGGTGTAACCCTAACACCAACCCAAACCAAAAACTAAAAGGCAAAACTTTTAAGGAAGTCATTGTAGCATCTCAAATTCTTACCCAGTGGTTGAATTAGAAGGCAAGCTTTCAGAAAAGAGCTCTTAAAAACTTTCAAATGCAAAAGATAAACTATTTTGGCTAAGATAAAATAGGAACATTCTCATAACTCTTATTGTTTGAACACTGAAGTGAAGAGAATACTCCAAGCATTATATGAACTGAACTATCTATCCCTCCTGCCTCCAGAGAGACATAAAAGAGAATTGATGTTGAAATATAAACCTTGGAAATAGTCAAAATGCTCAACAATTTTGGTTTGGAAATTCCAGAGAAGACTTCTAAAGATATAAATTCACTCCCGTCTAAACTATTTTATCTATAATTATTACGAAGTACAGATCTATTTGAAAAATCAGCAAAGATTCCTGAGAAGATGTAATTTGAGGAGGAAAGGGCATTCTAGGATGTGTGAATAAACATATGTATGGTGTTTTTTTTTTATTATTATTTAAAAGCACATATTTGGAGCTGGAGAGATAGCGTGGAGGTAAGGCATTTGCCTTTCAGGCAGAAGGACGGTGGTTCAAATCCCAGCATCCCATATGGTCCCCTGTGCCTGCCAGGGGCGATTTCTGAGCATAGAGCCAGGAGTAACCCCTGAGGGCTGCCAGGTATGACCCCAAAACCAAATAATAATAATAATAATAATAATAATAATAATAATAATAATAATAATAATAATAATAATAATAATAATAAAAGCACACATTTGAGGGTCAAAAGTTTGTGGGAAGATTGACGTGTTTCCATAGAACATTTGAGTCCAGACAGTCTGTGAGGGGAAATCTGGAGCTGTAGTTCATGAAAGGTATTCGTCAACAAGAAGTAAGTCATCAAGGCTTTCCAGTAAGTTACTAGCTGCTAAATCAGATACAGTTTTAAGAGGTACTTACAATTGCAGAGTGGCTTTGTGTAAAGAATGACAATAAAAAAATAATGACAAACAGTTCTAACTAGATCATTTCAAAGACTAAAACCATTGCCTACAAGAGAAAAGGAAGATGGTGAATTTTATTGGGAATAAAAGAGTCAGAAGTTGAGTGATTAGAGGAAGATCATGTAAAAGGTTGTTTATAATCTGCTGCCCTGGTGCTTTTCAATTCCACTCTTTACTACTGCCTTCTGTTTATTTTCAAAAATCGTATTTTAGGGCTGGAGTCATAGTTGGTAGAGCGTTTGCTTTACACACAGTCGAAGCTGATTTGATCTCCAGCATCCCACATGGACAGAGGAGCCTACCAGGAGCTATTTCTGAGCATAGAACCAGGAATAACCCCTGAGAGCCTCTGCTGGGTGTGGCTCAAAATCCACAAAGGAATAGAAAAGAACAAAGGAAAGAGGAAAGAAAAGAGAAAAAGCTTACTTTTAAACTGGTTTTGAATGTAACTGCCAAGACTCTGCTTAGGTTCAATAAAAGCATAACAAGAAAATGCAAAATTTTCAAAAACATTCCAAAACAACATTGATGAAGCTAACATCACCCTGATACCAAAAGCAGACAGAAACACCACAAATAAAGAGAATTATAGGCCGATACATACATACTATAGGCTAGATGCATACAGAGGCAAAGATCCTCAACAAAATTTTAGCAAATAGGGGCCAGAGAGATAGCATGGAGGTAGGGCATTTGCCTTGAATGCAGAAAGACGGTGGTTCGAATCCTGGCATCCCATATGGTACCCGGAGCCTGCCAGGAGCAATTTTTGAGTGTAGATCCAGGAGTAGTCCCTGAGTGCTGCAGAGTATGACCCAAAAACCAATATATATCAGCAAATAGAATCCATTATATATTTTTTTGTTTTGTTTTGTTTTGGTTTGGTTTTGGGTCACACCCTGCAGCACTCAGGGGTTACTCCTGAGTCTAAACTCAGAAATCGCTCCTGGCAGGCCTTGGCTTTGCTTGGGGGAAGCTTTTACCAATTTTCTTGGTAGTGATAGGTCTCTTTAGGTATTTTACAACATCTTAGTTCAACCTTGGCAAGAGTCCAAGGATTTATTCATTTCTTCTAGGTTCGTGTGTGTGTGTGTGTGTGTGTGTGTGTGTGTGTGTGTGTGTGTGTGTGTGTGTGTGTGCTCTTTGAACATCCTTAACATTTCCTTTCTAAAATCCTAATTAGAGAGGCTATATCGATGGCTGAGTTAAAAGATTCTCTAATTTTTATCCTTTAATGGCTGATCTATGAAGACATACACACAGCTTAAACAGACCTCCTGGAGACAGAGGTTATGGCACAGAAGTCAGCACTTAATATTTATTTTCCTGATGAGAAACTATTACAGCTCTAGAGGAGTGGGGGTAATACAAAATGTTCTTCGCTCAGCTCATGAGATAATAACCAGAACTGGCAATATACCAGAGAATCCCTCCTGGCCCTGCTCCTCTGACTCTGGCCTTTTGGGTGGGGCCAGCTTCCCTATCTAGATAGAATCAAGGGCACTGGTAGAAGGCTGAGGATTTTCTCTGTTTTCTCCCTCTGGGTAGAGCCAGCTCACCTGGCCAGTGACAGGTTCTCCTCAAAACCCTTTAAATACAGGCTTATAATAATCAACTAATCTTTTGTTTTAAATCTGCATAGGAAAATGTTTAAATATTATCTAAATGTCAACTTCAACATGTCTCTTTCTAATCTTTTATTCTTTTTATCTTAAATCAAACTTTTGAATCTTGCAGTATTTGAAATTGGAGAATGAAAACTAATATCCTGAATGGGCTATAGCAAAAAATTATCTGTTGATTATTATTTGGGGAGGGGGGCATACCCGGTGACACTCAGGAGTTACTCCTGGCTCTGAGTTCAAAATTGTTCCTGGCTTGAGGGACCATATGGGACAGGGAATTGAACCAAAGTCTGTCCTAGATCAGTTGCTTGCAAAGCAAGCGTCCTACCGCTTGTGCCACTACTCTGGCTCCTCTATTGATTATTGATGTCAAACAGTAGCCCCGATTTGAAGAATCATATTTTTGGAATGAATCTGATGTCTCTCTAATACAGTTCTCCTGCATTGCTACTCAATGTTCAAAGTAAATAAATATGATACAGAAATAAAAAGGGTACATATAATCTGATATAATTCTGATAAATCATTGCTTTTTGAGGGATTATAATTAATCTATATTTTTCTTTAAATGCTCGATTGAATAAGTGAATATTAAAGTTTTATATAAAGTTTCAACACAAAATACTGTTTGATCCCATGATAAGTTTTGTTGACCTTTTTACCTGCTATTGTTAGAGTGTTCTCGAGAGTGTCTGTAGAAAAGGAAAGCAGGAAAGGGTGGGGGCTAAGGACAAAAGAAATAATTAAGAAGTAGGTGACTTTAAAATTACTCTATTAGCCAAGATTTAATCGATAACTAAAAAAATAATTAAAATGTTTTGTCTAGTAGTATTGCTCTCCTGAATTTACTAGACTTTACTCTTCCAAAATTTGTTGAAATCAAAAGATCAAAAATAAAACCATAGTACATTGGGTAGGCCCAGCAGCAAACCAAATTCAATCCCCTGCAACCTTCTGGTCCCCCAAATCTGCCAGGAGATACCCCTGAGCACAGAGCCAGGATTATACCCTGAGAACCGCTGGGTGTTGCCCAAAAGCCAAAATCAAAAACAAAACAGCAATAGCAAGTATATTGTAAGTCATTATTGGAGGGACCCATTATGACCTTCATGGGCCTCTTGCTTTCTACTTTCATGGCTCTCTCCCTCTATAATGCCAATTTTTTAATTGCTATCTAAGTTGAACACTTTGATTTTATTTTAAATACATTTTAATATATTTTATTAATCCTAATTTATTGATATTTTAAAAATAAAATATTTTGCTACCATAATTTTCTTTCCTTATTACACAAGAAATTAAGAGATTTTTGTCTTTTTGGAACCCTGAAACAAAGATTAAAGAAAGTGAACACTCTGGTGAAGAATGTAGTGTTGAAACATTGTGTGCATGAAACACTATCAATAACAATTTAGTAAATCATTTTAAAAATTATTTTTAAAAAATATTATTTAAAAAATTATTTTAAAAATAAGTTTAAATAGATAGTGACAGAGCTATAGTTAGTGGGTAGGAGGACTCTTGCCTTGCATGGGCCAGATTTGGCTTCATTCCCTAAGATCCTATATAGTACCCAAGTCCTGCCAGGAGTGATCCCAGAGTACAGAGACACGAGTAACACAAGAAACTTTAAAAATAAAAATAAAAGAATAAAAGTACTGTGAGCTTTGTGCTCTGTGCTAGTCTGAAAGAAAAGTTGCCACTGATTTAACAAAGCAAAGACATCATTGGTATGTGGTAGAATAGGACTTACCCATTATAAACATATTATTCAAAATTCACTCCCATCCACCCAATTCCAGCCCCTATGACAGAAGTTTGAGGTCTGTCCTTTTTATACCTACTTCTCTTACAGGGTTAGGCCTCTAATGAATAAGTTTCATGTCCATCTGCTGATTTATTTTATGTAATAGACCATGGATTATATTTCTTGTACTAGACCAACACTGTTTTTCAATGCTCAAATGATCTGTATTTAAGTACTTGTGGGATGTACTTGTGATATTTAACCTCAGTTCTATTTCTGACAGGTCTTAGAAACATGAAAAGAGTGAAGCATTAAGAATAATTAATTGGGGGGGGAAGAATAATTAATTGGGCCCGGAGAGATAGCACAGCAGCGTTTGCCTTGCAAGCAGCCGATCCAGGACCAAAGGTGGTTGGTTCGAATTCCGGTGTCCCATATGGTCCCCCGTGCCTGCCAGGAGCTATTTCTGAGCAGACAGCCAGAAGTAAACCCTGAGCACCACCACCCGGTGTGACCCAAAAACTAAAAAAAAAAAAAAAAAAAAAAAAAAAAAAAAGAATAATTAATTAAATTAAGTGAACCAACTCAAAATTCATGATTATATAATAGCAGTAATAATAATTATAAGAAGCATAATTTTTTCCAGGAGTCAGAGAGATATTACAGCACATAAAGCACTTGCCTTGCACGTGGCCAACCCAGGCAACCTGGGTTCTTTCCTTGGCAACCCATAAATGCCCCAGCCAGAAGTAACCTCTAGACACCACTGTGCATGACCCAAAAACATACCAAAAAGAGAAGCATAATATTTACTAAAAATACAAATACATGTGAATTATAATTATATACCTTTCCCAGAGTCAATTTTATTGTCACTACTTATTACTTGACTATGTTATGTATTTCTCCCAGACACAAAAATTCATTTTTCCAAGGCATATTGATTTGGCAATGAACATGCTTATTATCTTGTCTTGTGGAATGATTTTATGGGTGTGTGTGTGTGTCAAAACATGTCAAATAGTGTGATTTAAATAAATTTATTTTTATTATATCAGCTATATTTTGATAAATATATTCAATTTTAAATAAATAGAAGTTTAAAATTTGATCTGGGCAAATACGGATCAATAAGCATCTAGAAAAATGATAGAAAGATAAATGAAAAATTTAACATTAAATATAAAGTCTGTCAAAGAAAATTTTCTGTAAATAATTACTTTTTAGTAGTTAGTAGTAAACCAGTACATGTATATTCTTTCATTGTTCAGAGGTCAGAGAGAAATAGTACAGCAGGTAGTGAGTTTGCTTTGCATGTAGCCAACTAGGATTTGATCCCTGGCATCACATATGTTCCTAGAGCACACCAGAAGTGATTTCTGAGTGCAGAGCCTTTAGTATTTCTAGGGTGGCCCAAAACCAAAAACAAATATTCAGAGGAATTTTATTAATATACTCAGGTCAAGATAAATGAAAGGAAAAAATAAGAAGCCCAACATTCCAATAATCTTTCAAACTTTTTTATAAATTTTTAATAATACTTTTATTTATAATGTTTTCTCTTTATAACATAAATACTTTTTATATAATATATATGTATATATAATTTTATGTAACATACTTTTTCTTTATACTACTTAAATATCATATAAAAGATTTAAATATGAAAGATTTAAGAACACCTTTTAGAACATAGGAAGATTTTCTTTTAAGAAGTACAACAAAATCCAATCACCCTGACTTCAGAGTATAACAAGGAGAAGGGGAAAAAAATGAATGGAGATGGAGAAACACAAATTCAAAAAATGGAGGCCAGGGTCCAAGCGATCTCAGGTTCATTGGTGGAGAAAAAAAAAAAAAAGACAGAACTAAATATCCAAGCCAAAGTCAACAACAATGGAATCAAGAAACCCAAACTCTGGAAGTGGAGCAATAGCACAGTGAGTAAGGCCTTTGCCTTGTATGCTGCCTACCCAGGTTTGGTCCCTGGTATCCCATATGGTCCCCCAAGCCCACCAGGAGTGATATCTGAGCACAGAGCCAGAAATAATTCTTGAGTGCAGCCGGGTATAAAAAACAATCAAAAAGAAAAGAACAGAGAAAAGACATTAAAACCCTAACTCTATCAATCTAAACTTTAAATGGGTTTGTTATACTGGCCAATTGGGTGGCAAAGAGTGGTGGTTGGGATACACTCTGAGAACATGGTGGAGGGAGGTCAACACTGGTAGTGGGATTGGCCCTAATTTATCATATGTCTGAAATCTAACTATGAAGGACTCTGTAAATTACAGTGGTCTCATTACAATTTTAAAAAGAAAGAAGTTCAACAAAATAAAATTGATCAGATGTTTAGGCTTTGTTGGGAAAATAAATATTGTTCAAGTGACACTTTTTACTACTGTACACAGCACCACCTTGAGGAAAACAGTAAGAAGTATCATTTCATATGTAATGAATTCATTTCACTCCTTGACTTACTCATTAAACATTTACTTGGCACTTCTAAATCTTTTCTAGAATCTAGATAGTTGGAACACAACAATATACCAGAAATAATGACAAAATCTCTGTCCTCTTAAAGAATATTTATCAATAAAAAAAAATCATCTTTTGAACCATGTGGTCCCCCTAGCCTGCCAGGAGCTATTTCTGAGTAGAGAGCCAGGAGTAAACCCTGAGCACTGCCGGGGGTGACCCAAAAACCAAAAACCAGAAAAAAAAAAAAAAGTCTTGTTATCTGCATAAAAATAAAAACTCATTTCATAAACATCTAAAAGACATTGAAAAACTAGAGAAAGGTTTTCTGCCCAAAATAAGCATAAAAAGCCATTGGGCGTTTTATTCTGAGTCTCTCAAAAACATTTGCATAAACCATAGTTTTTCTGTACTATTTTAGAACTAATTCTACAATTGTTGAAAAGTGGGCCCGGAGAGATAGCACAGCGGCGTTTGCCTTGCAAGCAGCCGATCCAGGACCAAAGATGATTGGTTCGAATCCCGGTGTCCCAGATGGTCCCCCGTGCCTGCCAGGAGCTATTTCTGAGCAGACAGCTAGGAGTAACCCGTGAGCAATGCTGGGTGTGGCCCAAAAACCAAAAAAAAAAGAAAAGTAAGAACAGAGGAACAGATGTTGCAGTAAACTATGCTAACCCCAGTTTGTTATTGGGTCATAGCTACACGCACATTGCTTCCATCATAAGAGTGCATCGACTTTTCAAAGTTCTCAGCTGTGATTCCATCCTTGAATTATCAGATGAAAGTTCTCAGCTGTGATTCCATTCTTGAATTATGAGATCACTCACTGTATCAAAAAATCTTCTAGATACTGTCTGTCCCTCCTTCCTCGAAGGTACTTAAAATTGGTTTGGGAAACTTTCTTTGGAGAATGCAGCAGTTTCTATTTTTCCTTTATGTACTTTTACCCTGGATGTTTCTGTCTTCAAACTCAGTAATGTTCTCCTTTGGGATGGGAGTAAGGGCAACAGATGTCACTTATCAGGGCTATGCACTACCAGTATTACTATCCTTTCAAAAGACTCTCCACACTGACTCCTACTGTTTTGTTTTGTTTTGTTTTTTGGGGGGGGCGCAGAGAGATAGCATGGAGGTAAGGCATTTGCCTTTCATGCAGAAGGACGATGGTTCAAATCCCGGACCCAAAAACTCAAAAACTCAAAAAAAAAAAAAAAAAAAAAAGAATACTTATTGGGCCAAAGAGATAGTAGAGCGGGTAATATGTGCCTTGCATGCAGCTGGCCAAAGTTCCTAACACTGCATATGACTCTCCAAATCCCACCAGGAGTGTTACTGACTTTTAAGGCATACGAACAAGGGCAAATTCCATTATAATAGCTGGATAGCTTCTTTATAGTCTCTGAACATCAAACTGTTACCTGGGTCCTGGCTCAGAACTACTTCTGCCCACAATAACACCAAAATCCCCCTTCTGGTCTCCCAGGATAGCCCAAGGAGACAACAAATAAAATTCCCATAAATGGGAGGGTCACAGTATGAAATTGGTAGGACAGAGAAGCCTCAGAAGAAGAAAAAAAAGACTATAGGAGCCCACAGTCAAGAAAAAGGTTGAGAAACACTAGTATGTTGATCAAATTAGGCAAATAGAAAGTTGCAGGCCATAAGATCAAATGGTCACATTCTATGTCATCTTCTGGTCTAGGCTGTCTCATTTGTCAGATTTTAAGACAAAGGAAAGTTCAGTTTTTCACTAACATAATAATGTCACACTTGGCCTGCATTAGCCTCGTTTTGCCTGAATTCATTTGATTATATCTCTAAGGGTAAATAAATAGAAAAGATGAATTCTATTCCTATTCTTCCAGAAACTAAACGTAGTGGACATACAGTTTACCGAAGGGGACCTCTGTCACCACCAAGATCCAGAGATGGTAGTGAGTGCTCATGGTTTTTCAAAATCCTCCTATACCATAATTACAATAGAATTGATGTGAATGAAGGTCTCCTTAGAGATAGTACAGTGGGTAGTGCTCTAGCTTTCCACAGACGACTTACCAGGGTTCTGTACCTGAACAGAACCTAACCTGGGTTACTTCCCTGAACCTTCCAGAAGTGATACCTGAGTGCAGAACCAGGAATAACCTCTAAGCATTGTTGGGTTGGTCAAAATTTATTTTTAATTACAAAGATGTTGGATCAAATTTCCACCAAAAATAAATGAGGATTTCAACCCGTACCCCTCCATTTCCGGTAATTTTCTTCTCTGCCATCTCGGTCTTGAACTTGAATCAGGAATTTTATTATTAATATTATATTAAGGTGACTTCTAAAAAACTTTTTCTTTTCATTGCTCAAATTTTTCATTTGAACACTAAATTTTGGTCATTGGCCAATTTTGTTTTTTAATTTCCCCCCTTTTCCTTCTATTTATTATTTTTATAATAAAAGGAGGCCACACACTATCTAGAAGTGTGTTCATCAGAGGGGAAGTGTGCTGGAGATCACATACTTTGTTGTGGCAATGGGAACCATAAATGACAGTGGCACTGAGATTGCATTTGTTTTTTATTTTATTTGTTGATTTAATTTGTGGTGCCTTAGATGGATTCAAGAGAATCTGGTTAAATGGTTAGATGGAATCTGTGTAAGACACTTCTACTACCACAGACCTATGTTTCCAGTCTCTTGAATTTCACTTGGTATGTGGTACAGTTCCAAGGTAGAATTTCTGGGCTTCATAGCTTCCAGGCACTTAATCAAACTCCCAGATTCTAAGATACCAACTTTGTTTTCAGTAATGTTGAAAACAGGTTTCTTTATAATTCTATTTATTTTGAGACTTCATCAACAGTAAATTTATTGACTGATATTTGGCAGGGTAAGGTATGGGGAATAGTCTGATAGGAATACAAAATTATTATTTAATATTAATATTAAAATTATTATTTAGTAAGTAATATTATTGTTTTATTCATGGGTTTTATGTTAAAATACATATTATCTCGAAGCTTATTTAAAACTATATTCTTTGGCCAAAGTGTTCTTTTGCATTACAAGTTATATCTGGAAGTCTGACTGAACAGCTTTATATGGAGCAGGCCTAGAGTCTATCAGAAACTCCCCTGAACACTGTAGCTCAAAAAACTAAAAACAAGTAAATTTTAGCTTTTAAAAACTGTGTAAAAATAATAAAAATGGACTTACTCTTTTCTCGAATGAGATGTCAACCGAGCTGTGAAAGATTATAGCTACATTGGCCCTCACAGCACAAAACTGACAATCTCAGGAGGAGAAGCCATGCCAAAGCCATGCTTGCTGCCTCCATCATGGAGAATCACCATTTCCCCAAAAGCCCTGCCTCATCACTGACCCTCAATGATTCCCGTTGGGAATGCTGATCTAGCCACACTTTCAAGAACACTGGTTGTCAGACTGGTATCACCAGGCCTTTTTTTTTTTTTTTTTTAAGCAAGAATGGGCACCCTCCCTCGTGTCTTCCTTTTCCAGGAAAAGCCCGTCAGCTGCAGTCACGCCCACAAATGCAGTTGTCATGTTTAAACTGGGCCTTCTTCCAGGAGGCCCTGGAACTAAGTATATGCCCCTAAAATCTGTAGCATCATAGCTTTAAATTTCTGGACAACTTCATTTATTTGATGCTGTCATCCATAAAGAAGTAGACTAGACATATAACAAGACCTTACTTACTTACTAAATTTTCTGCCATTGTATTAATGATTTTGTAATACAATAATTGTCACAAATGAGATGTTTACTGAACTTTTTCTTTTTTGTTTTTTTCTATCTGTTATTCTTCTCTTCCATTTTCTTTTTTCTTTTTTTTTTCTCAAAAACTTAACTTCCACTTATCTGGAAATAAATGTATTATGATCAAATGTGTCAACTATGTGATGCATTTTTTAAGTAAAGAAAAATTTTGGGCCCGGAGAGATAGCACAGTGGCGTTTGCCTTGCAAGCAGCCGACCCAGGACCTAAGGTGGTTGGTTCGAATCCTGGTGTCCCATATGGTCCCCCGTGCCTGCCAGGAGTTGTTTCTGAGCAGACAGCCAGGAGTAACTCCTGAGCACTGCTGGGTGTGGCCCAAAATAAAAAATAAAAAAATAAAAAAAAGAATATAAAAAAAAAGAAAAATTTTAAATATAATAAAAATTCATGTAAAATTAAACTGAAAGTTAAAAAGGTATAAAATTAATTTATAGTAATATTATAAGATTATTTTTTAATTTTAAGTAATATTACATTACAACACTACTTCATCATTAACCAGCAATATTTATACATTTTATTAGATTAACCTCTAAAAAGTATAATTCAAATTACAATTCTCTTTATCCCCCAAAAGGTTTATATTTTAGAACAGGGTTTGGAATATATGTAAACTAAATCCAGCCATCATCTCTGAATAGTTTAATTGGAATACAGCCACAATCATTTCTTTATGTATTATTTATAAAAATCTGGGGGATGAAGAATTCTGTATTATATTTTTAGAACTGTCAGTGTCTATAGTCACCAGCTTATTTGAACACTATGGTAAAATTGTTGAAATATATGGACTCTAAAATTGTAAGATCCCATAATTTATCAGATGAATAAAAATTTGTAATAATCAACATACCATAGTTAATATCTATTAACTGTGAGTTATGATAAAATCACGGATTAATTAGATTAAGGACAAGAAACTGTCCTAATAGTGCTACTTATGAGATTTAGGTGTTTCTGCAACTCCTCTTACTTATTCAAATGTGTGGCTGAAAATGAGCAGCAGAGAGAAAGCTGCAAGTAAATGGCTGGAATAAGGCACACAGACAATAACACAGCAAGACTCTACACCATCTTCTCTACATACTAGTAGAGCTGGGATTAGAGTGATTTTTAAGAATGCCAGCTGATTCTAAACATGGGGCTAGTTTAGGAGCTAAGTGTTGCCTACTTTTGAGCAATCATGTGATTTGGATCATTCTGAAACAAAGAACAGACTTCCTGAAGAGAGAAATAAAGATTTCAAGATTGGAGTCTGAAGGCCTAAAGGCTTATTATGATTCAGTCTCTGCTGGGTTCCCAGGCTCACTTGCCCTTTCCTTCCCACAGCTGAAGCTGTTTGAAGCCTGCCTGCTGCTGTCTTTGCATTGTCCTGAGGCCTCAGTTCATTCACCAGATTATTGCAAAATGGCATCAACCCTCTATGGTTCCCAAGCTTGACCTTCATTTATGAAAATGCTAATTTCTTATTATGTGAGTCACACTAGATTTTCTCAAGGAAAATTGCCAGGGGCCATGCTAGCAATACAAAATTTTTTAATTTCTTTCGTTGATTCTAGTTAAGTCTAAACAATAAAGGACAAAGGCTCTAAACCAACAGTTTTTCAACTGGAGTCCCTAGGCCACAAACCTCACCATCAGGTAGCTTGTTATAAGCAAAGATTCTTGGACACTACCCCAGTTTGCTGAAATTCCTGAAATGACCTAGTAATCTGTGTTTTATCAAGTTCCTGTGGTGATTCTTAGCTGTGCTCAGATTTAAAAAGCTTTATCCACAGTCCCATTCACTTCCAAAGAAGAGTATGAAAAAGTTAAAATAGGGGGGCCTTGGACTGGCCTTAGCTCAGCGGTTACTTCGCAATCACAAAGCTTTGCTTTGAAACCAATCACCTCTGGTGATTCAAGTCCTGCGGGTGCTTTCCAGATTTAAAAAAAAAAAAATAGGGGGGTCAGAGAGATAGCATGAAGGTAGGGTGTTTGCTTTACATGCATGCAGAAGGACAGTGGTTCGAATCCCTGCATCCCATATGGTGTTAACTCAAGGTTAATTTCACATGAAGTCACAGTCATGTGTCTCTTGACATAGCAAAGCCACCATACCCTCTGTGATTGTCTTTCTTTCCTCTTTTTTTTTTTTTTTTGTTGTTGTTGTTTTTGTTTTTTAGGTCACACACAGCAGCACTCAGGAGTTACTTCTGGCTCTAAGCTCAGAAATCGCTCCTGGCAGGCTCAGGGGACCACTTGGAATGCTGGGATTCGAACCACTGTCTTTCTGTATGCAAGGTAAATGCCTTACCTTCATGTTATCTCTCCGGCCCCTGTGGTTGTCTTTCTACACATCCGACTCTAATCAGGAAAATGCATCAGACATATGAGGACACAAATTAAAAAATATTCTACAAAATATTCTTTTCTGTGGCCTGATTTGTTTTGTTTTGGGGTAATACACTCCATAGTGTATTCACTGCATACAAAACAAACACCTTACTCGCTATATTAACTCTCTTGCCCCTAAAAAATATTCTTCACAACAGTCAAGTTCATGAACAATAAGAAAAAAAATGAATAACTATCACAAATTGGAAAAAACAAAACAACTAATTGCAATGTGATGCCAGAACATGTTAGTGGAGAAACTGGAGAATTCTGTTTAATTATTGGTTTTATGCCAAATTCATCTGTAAAGTTTTATACCAATTTTAACAAATGTGCACTGTATTATAAAATGTTAGCATAGGATGGGGCCAGAGCAGTGGTGCAGCAATAAGGCATTTGCCTTGCATGCAGCTGACCTAGGATGGTCAACGATTTGATCCCCCCACATCCCATATAGTCCCCCAAGCCAGGAGTGATTCCTGAGTGCATAGCCAGGAATAACCCCTGAGCATCACTGGGTGTGATCCAAAAACCAAAATAAATAAATAAATAAATAAATAAATAAAATTAAATGTTAGCATGAGAGATAGGCACACTAAAATGGGGAGATCTTAGGTATAGAAACAAATTCTTATCTTCTAGGGATAAGAACTAATAAATTTTATAATATAGGGATGCCTTACACCCTGAACATTTGTCATGGAGACTCGACTTAGACCTCATATGATCAGACATCAACCATCCAGCCCAGAACCCCAGATTCCAACTTAAAACTGGCACAGTTCCCTTCAGCAGCACCAGGAATCAAATCTCCTTACCCCCAGGGAGTTACTAATACTGATTTGGCATCAACTTGCACCAGGGTAGGTTCATATGACATATGGTGAGGAAACAGCAACAACTTGATCTAAGGGCAAGTTGCCCTACCTTATCACCTAATAGTACGATAAAATCAAAAGACACTCCATCCTTTGATATGTGCAAAAATCAAGATCACTAATTATAGAAGACTGACTACAATAATTGTGACTGAGCAGAACTTCTGGAACCATAAAGAAAGACTCTATCCTAGACTGTGTCCTATGACCTGTGCAAATACCAACATCTATAATTACAGAGGACTGACTTTGACAACCACAACTGAGCAGAACATATTCTGGCACCATAAAGAAAGACCTTGGGCTTATCACCAAGGGGAGAGTAAATGATCATGCAAGGAGTCTATAGTTAATCCCATGACAGTATACTTTAGGGGTGGAGAAACCCTGTATCTCCTAGGCCAAGGGAATTCCCTCTATAATATCCCCAATAGTTAATGTGCCTATGCAGGGGGAAAAAAGAAAAAAAAAGTACAAAATAATCATTTTTCCACATATTTATTTATTGATTGATCGATTTTTTTGATGTCTTTATTTTGGTGTAGATATTGAAGTTTATGTCTCCAATTTTATTTTATTTTATTTTATCTTATCTTTCTCTTTCTTTTTGCACTCCAGCATGATTTGATTTCAGAACTGAGACTTTTGTGTGGTGCTTGTCTTTATTGCTGTAGTGCTCACTGGATATTTAATTTGATATTTCTGTATTGTTGTAGTGTTTCAGTTACCTTTTTCATGTCCTCTCTCAAACTGAGGTTGAAAGCCTCTAGAAGGACTCCGCCCATTTTCAGCATATTTGACTTCTTTTTTTTTTTTTTTTTTTTGGTTTTTGGGTCACACCCGGCGATTCTCAGGGGTTACTCCTGGCTGTCTGCTCAGAAATAGCTCCTGGCAGGCACGGGGGACCATATGGGACACCGGGATTCGAGCCAACCACCTTTGGTCCTGGATCGGCTGCTTGCAAGGCAAATGCCGCTGTGCTATCTCTCTGGGCCCAACTTCTTTTTTTTTTTTTTTAATTTATTTTTTTTCTTATTTTGTACCCCATTCTATTGCTTTTCTTTCCTATAAACAAAACCACATAACTCGATTTATCTAGCTCTGCCTCTTAAATAGAGGGAGAAACAAGGGAGCATACCAGGACCAAACAGATATATGATCACTAGTAGTAAGCTAGACAAAGAGGAGTCCACCTACTCTAGCAGTCTGGGGGGTAATGGTGGGGTATATGGGCTTCAGAAAGGGAACTGGGATGGGGGGAGGACAAATTTGGTGATGGGTATTCCCCTGATTCAATATTAATATGTACCTAAAATACTACTCTGAAAGATATGTAAGCCATTATAATCAAAATAAAAATTAAAAAAAACTATTTTAAAATAAATAAATAAAAAAAAGAAAGACCTTGAGCTTTGACAATGTCTAGAACCTATAGTTGGACTCATGACAGCATGCTTCAAGGGAGGAGACATCCTGTATCTCTTAGACCAAGAAAATTTTCTTTCTAATTTTCCCAGTACTTATTAGGCCTATGCAAAAAAATAAAAAAAAATAAAAACTTGCCACACCAGCCCCCCATTTTTTCTTTTTTTTTTCTTTTACCTTTTTTCTTCTTTTAAATTTATATTTATAGCTTCTAGACGAGGCTCCCGCCTGATTTCTTTTTTTTTTTTTAAACAGAACCATAAAACATGAATCATCTTGTTCTGCCTCATATTTCTATGGCTTCCTACCAATTGTGGGGGAGTAGATGATACTAGGGGCAAAGTGGTCTCATGAGCATTGAGTGTAAATCAAAAATGGTCAGACCTAAATACTCAACCCAAAGGCAATGACAATAGAATCAAGAGACTCAAATTACCACAAAAGGGACCTGTTACACGGGCAGTCCAGGGGGCTAAGGGTGGAGGTATATGATGTGTGTTGGGAACAAGGGCAGAGGGAGTTCAACACTGGTGATGGGAATTGCATTAATTCACTCTCACTATGTACCTTAAACATAACTGTGAAAGACTTGTAATTCACATTAATCTCAATAAAAACTATTTTTAAAAAATGTTAGCATAAGAGGATGTTACTTTTAATTTGCCAGATTCAAGCATACTAGAAAATATGAAGAGATGGGATGGTTGGTGAAGCATTTATTTCTCCATCAAAAGCTCAACAGAAGAGCAGGGAGGAGTGGGGAAGAGGAGACTCAAGAGATGCGAGTGCGGGTTTCTGCCGAGAGTCAGAAGGGCACAGAAGCCATCTTGAGCCATGGTGTTTCCAGCTGCCTGAGACTGGATTTTATCAGCGTTCCTGCCGGTGATCCTGCCTGCTTCAGAGGTGGGTTGAGATGTACACATACTGATTCCTGCTGGTTTCTGCCGGGAGTCAGAAGGGCGCAGAAGCAGCAAGACTAAAAAGGGAAATTACATTCCAAGGAGTATCCTTAAGACTTACTGCAGACATGTCACAAGAAACTCTCAAGGCCAGAAGACAGTGGTGGGATATTGTGACAAGACTGAATGAAATGAATGCCTCACTAAGAATACTGCACCCAGCCCAACTGATGTTCAGGTTTGAAGGAAGGATACATAGCTTCATGGATAAACAACAGCTCAGAAGCTTTACAGATGAAAAACCAGCCTTAAAGGAAAAACTGAAAGGTCTACTTTAAGACAAGATAGACCAACAAACACAACAAACTTATCTACAAAGATGACATTAAATCCTATGACAATCATCTCCCTCAATGTCAATGGACTAAATTGACCAATTAAAAGACACAGAGTGGCAAAATGGGTCAAAAAGATGAATCCAACCTTCTGCTGCCTACAAGAAACACGCCTGAATAATCAGAACAAACATAGACTCAAAATCAAAGGCTGGAGAAAAATCATCCAAACAAACAGCACCCTTAAAAAAGCTGGGGTGGCCATATTAATATATGATGACATCAACTTTATACTCAGAAAATTGGTAAGGGACAAAGATGGACACTTTGTACTAATCAAGGGATATATGCAACAGGAAGAAATCAGACTTTTAAACATATATGCACCCAATGAGAGACCAGCAAATTATTTAATACAAATCTAATACAAATTGACAAATCTCAAAGAAGACATCAATAATAACACAATAATTGTGGGAGACCTCAACATGGCTCTGTCAACATTTGATAGGTCAACCAGACTGAAACCCAACAAAAACATACTAGCCCTGAAAATAGAAATGGAAGAAAAAGGACTAGTAGACATATATAGGACATTCCACCCCAAAAAACCTGGATACACACTCTTCTCCAATGTACATGGGTCATTCTCCAGGATAGACCACATGCTGACACATAAAACATACCTTCATAAAATCAAGAGGATAGAAATCTTGCAGGCTACCTTTGCTGACCACAAGGCTCTGAAATTAGATGTGAACTACAAAGTGACACAGAAGAAAAACTTTAACAATTGGAAATTAAACATCCTGCTACTGAACAACCAGTGGATCTGGGATGAAATTAAAAAGGAAATTAAAACTTTCCTGGAAACAAACGATAACGAAGACACAAACTGCCAGAATTTATGGGACACAGCAAAAGTGGTGCTGAGAGGAAACTTTATAGCTTTGCAAGCATGCATCAGGAAGAAAGAAGGGGTATACCTGAATAACTTAATGATGCAGCTCACAAAATTAGAAAATGACTAACAAAAGGAACCAAAAATAGGGAAACAGAAGGAAATAACAAAACTGAAAGCAGAAATCAATGAAGTGGAAACCCAAAAAACAATCCGAAAGATCAACGAAAGCAGAAGTTGGTTCTTTGAAAAAATAAACAAGATTGATAGACCATTGGCAAAATTCACAAAAAAAGAGAGAGAGAAAGATGTGATAACCCGTATTAGGAATCAAAAGGGGGAGATCACGACAGATATTTCAGAGATCCAAAAGGTAATCAGAGACTACTTTGAGAAATTTTATGCTACTAAACATGAGAACCAGGAAGATATAGATAAATTACTGGACACTTATAACCTTCCATGGTTAAGTAAGGAGAATGTAGCATATCAAAACACCCCCCTTGCTATGAAGGAAATTGAAACTGTAATCAAACATCTGCCTAAAAAGAAAAACCCCGGCCCAGATGGATGTACAAATGAATTCTTACAAACCTTTTAAGAGTAGTTACTACCAATTCTAGCCAGGCTCTTCCATGAAATTGAAAAAACAGAAACACTCCCAAACAGCTTTTATGAAGCCAACATTACCTTGATACCAAAACCAGACACAGAGGCTGCCAAAAAAGAAAATTACAGACCAATATCCCTGATGAATGCAGATGCAAAAATCTTCAACAAAATCCTGGCAAATAGGATCCAATGCGTCAACAAGAATATCATACACTATGACCAAGTACGTTTCATCCCAGGAATGCAAGGATGGTTTAACATCCATAAATCTATCAACATCATACACAACATCAACAAGAAGAAAAATAAAAATCACATGATCATATCAATAGACGCAGAGAAAGCATTTGATAAGGTCCAACACCCATTCTTGATCAAAACTCTCAGCAAGATAGGAATGGAAGGAACCTTTCTCAATCTAGTTGAAGCCATCTACCATAAGCCAATGGCAAATATTATCCTCAATGAAGAAGAACTAAAAGCCTTTCCTCTAAATTCTGGAACAAGACAATGCTGTCTAGTCCAACCTCTATGGAAAGTGATATGGAGATTCCTCCAAAACTGGAAATTGAGCTCCCATTCAACCCAGCTATTCCACTCCTAGGGATATACCCTAGGAACACAAGAATACAATCCAAAAATCCCTTCCTCACACCTATATTTATTGCAGCACTATTCACAATAGGCAGGCTCTGGAAACAACCAAGATGCCCTTCAACAGATGAGTGGCTAAAGAAACTGTGGTACATATACACAATGGAATATTATGCAGCAATCAGGAGAGATGAAGTCACGACATTTTCCTAAACATGGATGTACATGGAATCTATCATGCTGAGTGAAATAAGTCAGAGGAAGAGAGAGAGACGCAGAGTAGTCTCACTCATCTATGGGTTTTGAGAAAACTAAAAGTCATTTTTGCAATAATCCTCAGAGACAATGAGAGGAAGGCTGGAACGTACAGCTCACTTCATGAAGCTCACCACAAAGAGTGGTGAGTGCAGTTATAGAAATAACTACACTGAGAACTACCATAATCATGTGAATGAATGAGGGAACTGGAAAGCCTGTCTGGAATACAGGTGGGGGTGGGGTGGGATGGAGGCACATTGGTGGTGGGAATGTTGCACTGGTGAAGGGGGTGTTCTTTACATGACTGAAACCTAATCACAATCATATTTGTAATCAAGATGTTTAAATAAAAAAATTTTTAAAAAAAAAAGAGGTGGGAGTGCATACTTTGTGGGAACTTAGATTCAATCCCCAAGCACTACTGGCAGTGCTCTAAACCAGTAAAATATATATGTATGTATGTATATATATATATGTGTATATATATATATATATATATATATATATATATATATATATATAAAGAAAGGATGTAGTTCCAGAAGAATAATTTCATGTAGGAGGCAAGGAAAAGAAGCAGGAAAAAGGTAACTTTATTTATATAGAGGGCTGGAATGTGGCTCAAATGCAAAGCATTAACAAAAGCACAAATCGTGCATGTGAAGCCTTGAGCTCAATCCCCAACAAATGATCTTCTAATAATCTAAGGAAACTGGGTATAGCTCCCTAACACAACTAAGTGTGATCCCAAATCAAGCAGAGAGAGAGAGAGAGAGAGAGAGAGAGAGAGAGAGAGAGAGAGAGAGAGAGAGAGAGAGCAGGGCTTTTGAAGATCCCATTGTAGTTGAATGAGAGATTTAACAGGATCTGAGGTTAGGTCTCATTACTGGAAATCACTAGATTTGAAAGGTAAGACGTTTCTCCATGACCAGATATTTAACTTTAGTCATTAGCTCATAAATAAAAAAGCTTCAGAGTGTTAACAACATTCTCCTACTGGGTATTATAAAATTCAACAAGTATGGTGAAAATGGACTTGTCCTCTGAACCTGTTAGCACTTTTTTTTTTTTTTTTTTTTTTTGCTTGCATAGGCACAGCAAACGTTGGGAAAATTAGAAAGGAAATTTCATTGGTACGGGTCTCCACCCATGAAGCATACTGTCGAAAGACTGGCTACAGGCGCTGGGCATATTGGTTGTCCAACCCCAAGGTACCTCTTTATGGTCTCAGAAAAAGTTGTGCTCAGCCATGGTTGTCAAAGTCGGCACTTATTTATTTTTAAAGAAAGGGAATGAAATGCTGATGATTAAAAATCAAGATTAAGTTGTTCTTGAAAATTTATTTTGCTGCCTATCATAATAAAGCAAGCCATATTTCCTTGCTTTTAGCAGAAAAACATTGCAAAAATTGATTAAAATTGCTCATTCCCTTTGGGACATGTTAAAAAGTGTCACCTATAGGCAATACAGAACCATAGAATATGAATTTTTGGGGGCCGGGCGGTGGCGCTAAAGGTAAGGTGCCTGCCTTTCCTGCTCTAGCCTTGGACAGACCGCGGTTCGATCCCCCGGTGTCCCATATGGTCCCCCAAGCCAGGAGCAACTTCTGAGCACATAGCCAGGAGTAACCCCTGAGCGTTACCGGGTGTGGCCCAAAAACCAAAAAAAAAAAAAAAAAAAGAATATGAATTTTTCAGTGATGAGGAGCATCATTATCCAAATAATTTGGGAACTGCTAATGTAACCAATGTGAGGAGTAGGTCTTCAAAATACTCTCAGCCATGAATTTCTTCCAAAACTTTAAAGAGGACCTATTCTTGTGTGTGTGTGTGTGTGTGTGTGTGTGTGTGTGTGTGTGTGTGTGTGTGTGTGTGTGTTTCTGGGCCACACCTGGGGGCACTCAGGGCTTACTCCTGGCTCTGCACTCAGAAGTTGCTCCTGAAGCAGGGGACCACAGGGGTTGCCAGAGATCCAACCCGTACTTGGTCAGCCGCATGCAAGGCAAACACCCTACCACTGTGCTACTACTCCTTTTTTTTAATTATCTTTATTTAAACACCGTGATTACAAATGTGATTGTAGTTGTATGGTTTCAGTCATGTAAAGAACAACCCCCTTCACCAGTGCAACATTCCCATCACCAGTGTCCCAAATCTCCCTCCTCCCCATCCCACCCACACCTGTATTCTAGACAGGCTTCTACTTCCCTCGATCATTCACATTGTTATGATAGTTCTCATTGTAGTTATTTCTCTAACAACACTCATCACTCTTTGTGGTGAGCTTCATGTAGTCAGCTGGATCTTCCAGCCCTCTTCTTTTTTGTCTCTGGGAATTACTGAAAAAATGTCTTTTATTTTTCTTCAAACCTATAGATGAGTGAGACTATTCTATGTTTCTCTCTCTCCCTCTGACTTATTTCACTCAGCATAATAGATTCCATGTACATCCATCTGTTGAAGGGCATCTTGGCTGTTTCTAGAGTCTGGCTATTGTAAATAGCACTGCAATGAATATAGGTGTGAGGAAGGGACTTTTGTATTGTATTTTTATGTTCCTAGGGTATATCTCTAGGAGTGGTATAGCTGGATTTCCAGTTTTTGGAGGAATCTCCATATCACTTTCCATAAAGGTTGGACTAGATGGCATTTCCACCAGCAGTGAATAAGCGTTCCTTTCTCTCCACATCCCCGCCAGCACTGCTTATTGCCGTTCTTTGTGATGTGCACCAGTCTTTGGAGTGAGATAGTATCTCATAGTTGTTTTGATTTGCATGTCCCTGATGATTAATGATGTGGAGCATTTTTATGTACCTTTTTGCCATTTGTATTTCTTCTTTGACAAAGTGTCTGTTCATTTCTTCTACTCATTTTTTGATAGGGTTAGGTGTTTTTTTCTTGTAAAGTTCTGTCAGTGCCTTATATATTTTGGATATTAACCCCTTATTTGATGGGTATTGGGTGAATAGTTTCTCCCACTCGGTGGGAGGTTCTTGAATGCTGGGAAGCCTCTTCAACAAGTGGTGTTGGCACAACTGGCTAGCCACTTGCAAAAAATTGAACTTAGACCCCCAGCTAACATCATGTATGAAGGTAAAATCCAAATGGATTAAAGACCTTGATATCAGACCTGAAACTATAAGGTATATAGAACAACACATAAGTAAAACACTCCATGACATTGAGTCTAAAGGCATCTTTAAGGAGGAAATAGTACTCTCCAAACAAATGGAAGCAGTGATAAACTGAGAAGCTTCTGCACTTCAAAGGAAATTGTGTTACCACTCTGGCCCCAAGACCTATTCTTCTTATGCTATTTCAGCAAGTCAAAGAAACAGGAATTCTGAATAGTTTCTATGAAACCAACATTACCCTGACATCAAGAGCTTTCAGAGATATCACTAAGAATCAAAGTATAGAGTTAGATAGATATGCTTTATATATGCTTTGTATGGGGAAACCCCAGATTTTATCCTCAGCACCACAAGATCCCCCTTACGTGTTAGTAGCAACCTCCAAAATCAGAACCAGTAGAAACTCTGAATGTCAACTGATGTGGTCCTAAAGGAAAAAATTTACAGAAAAATATATCTGATGAAGATAGATATAAAGACCCTTAATAATGGAAACAAGAGATATAATAGAGAAGTTAAGATATTTTTAATGGGGGCTGGAGAGATAGCATGGAGGTAAGGCATTTACCTTTCATGCAGAAGGTCATCGGTTCAAATCCCGGTGTCCCATATGGTCCCTCGTGCCTGCCAGAAGCAATTTCTGAGCACAGAGCCAGGAAAAACCCCTGAGCACTGCTGTGTGCTGTGGGCCAAACCTGTCCGCTAGACGCCAGCGCCTGCAAACAGATCCTTCGTGGAGTTTTCGGGAAAAAACCCGCGGGGAGAGAGTGGGTACACGGATGGCGAACGACGGAAAATATGTTGTAGAAATGAATGAAACCACACAGATAGTATGGGGACTCTCGTTTACAGAAACGGAGACATTTTTATTTTCTGAGCTAGCTGTTTTTAAAGGTTAGAGGCTTGGAAGGCAGATGCAAATTTTAGGCATCAAAGAGACTGGGGAAAGAAAAGGAGGACTCTAGCTTAACTTAGCATATAAAAGAGTTGAAACTGAGGGTGAAAAGGCCAGCTTGTTTTGGGTTCCCTTGTTTTGGGTAAAACAGGAGGAAAAGGTAATTTTCAGGTGGACTGTTTCAGAGTTTCGGGGAAACACTGAAGATTACAGAGGAAAAACTGAAAATTGCTTTTTATTGAGTAAACAGAGCAAAAAGTGAAAATTACCCTGTTTTGGGTAGACAGAGCAAAAAGTGAAAATTACTTCACTCATGAGCTAAGTTGAAAAACCAGTTCTTGGCGCCAAGGGAGTTAGGACAGTGGGAGACTTAATTTGGGGGGATTTGATACTGTGCTTCTTTGTTAACAAGAATTATTAAGGCCTGATTTTATAATGGTTAAAAAATAAAGAGAGAGATAGCTACAGTTTGGAATTAATAATCAAACAATCCACGCAAAGGGTCAAGTGATTTTGACTTCTCTAAGCGGGCCTTTTTGACATAATTCCTTTTTTTCAGAAAAGCACTACACTTTAGTGTGTGTGCTTCTGAGTGGGGATGTAGCAGCTGTGTGTGACCCAAAAACCACAAAAAAAAAAAAAAAAAGAAAGAAAGAAAAAGAAAAAGAAGGAGCTTTAGGGGCCGGGCGGTGGCGCTAGAGGTAAGGTGCCTGCCTTGCCTGCGCTAGCTTGGATGGACCGCGGTTCGATTCCCCGGCATCCCATATGGTCCGCCAAGCCAGGAGCGACTTCTGAGCTCATAGCCAGGAGTAACCCCTGAGCGTCACTGGGTGTGGCCCCCCAAAAATATATATTTTTTTAATGGGGCCAGAGCAATAAAATAGTGGGTATGGTGTTTGGATTGCAAGTGGCTGACCCAGGTTCAATCTGTCCTCTCATATGGTCTCCCAAAATACATTGTTGCCAGGAGAGCAACATTGGGTGTTGAACAAATACCAAAACCAAAACAAATCAAACAAAGAGATGTTTTTGATACCCCAGAACCCTATATAAAGGAATATTTATATATACAATTAAATCCCTAACAAAATTTCTATGACATATGAATATGCAATAGATATTTGTGTGTATTGAAATCTGTAGCTTACCATGTAAAGTTTTATTTTTTCTATATTTTAAATGGAATCTTCAGGAATTTCTATGTAGTATATCATTTCATATATAAATAAAGGGTATGAATTAGTTTTTCTGACTTGAATTTTTTCTTTTTCTTGCATTGTTGCTATGACTAATGCATTCAATATTATGTTGAGTAATGGAGAAACTGATTGTTTTTCTTTTTTATTGCTTTTTTATTCCCTCACTTCCTGTTTCCTTCCATTGTTGCTGCTGGAGATTTTCTTTTAATTTAATATTTTTAATGAGCATGTATTGCATAGTTGGCATATTATCATATGCCTTAATGATCATAATACATTATTTTCCAAAAAAGGGAGAACAAAATTGTTTAAAATAAAGAATAGAAAGGAAAAAGAAGAAAGAGGAAGGGAAAGAAATTTTAAAAAGTATAAGAACAAGAAAATTTATAAAAATTATCGTATCTCTAATGAGGTCATTAAGTCAATGTCATAAGGTTTAATAAGCTCTTCTTTCTAGCTGACCATTCTTTTTGTTTGTTTGCTTGTTTGTTTTTGGGTCACACCCAGCAGCTTACTCCCGGCTCTATGCTCAGAAATTGCTCCTGGTAGGCTCTGGGGACCATATGAGATGCCAGGACTTGAACCAATGACCTTCTGCATGAATGGCAAATGCCTAACTTCCATGCTATCTCTCCGGCCCCTCTAGCTGACCATTCTGTTACTTTATTTGTTTCTGAATATTAGGTGACTTCAGTTACAGATTGGCACCTAAACTAGTATGTCCCTAAGTGGATTACAGTATTAAATAAATGAAGTTGTCGGTCCAGAAGTACAAACCACTATTAACAATAGTGGCTGTGGAACCTGAGTGATTGCACAGCAGTAGGGCGTTTGCTTGCATACTGTCTACATAGAACGAACCCAACTTTAATCCCTGGCATCTAATATGGTCCCCTGAGCCTGCCAGGAGTGATTCCTGAGCATAGAGCCTGGAGTAACCCCTGAGCACTGTCAGGTGTTGCCCAAAAACAAAACAAACAAACAAAAAACAATCGTGGTTTTTTATGGGTATGGTTATGACTGCCAGATCTCCTAGAAATATAAGCTGTGGGGGAAGGGGATGTGCCATACTCACTCCAAAAGAAAGTCCTGGTGATATCAGCCTAAATACCTGCATACTTTGGTCAGATTGGTGTCCCTGCAGAGATTCGTAGAAGAGTGGTAAAGCAGGGACAAAGGCAAAGAGGCAATTATGGGTGATGGATGCAGCAGATACAGCTTGAGCGAGTTCAAATTGCCCTATCCTCTCCTGAGGTTGCCAACTTTCAGCTGCATGGCCAGTGTATCTATAATTTTACATGACTTGGTTTATATGTCTTTCCAGAACAGAATGAATCTATGGAGTTGACCTAGTATAAACATGGCGACTACATTTGTGATCGTGGTTATGATGTTTTTTTAATAACCAAGGGTCACACACTCTTAATTGTGATGATTTTTAGAGTACTACTCAGCTCAAAGAAAAGACAAAATCATGCATGCACTTCATTAAATAGTTCCTGAATGGCACCTTGTGGGCACTTCCAAGAAAAATTTTAAGTATAAAGAAAAACAAATACTATATAACCTTACTCACATATCTAATATAAGCGAACAAAGCAAAGGAATAGAAAATGACCAATGAAAGTGCTCAAGTCTGCCAACAGAATTTAGTTTAGCACATAAGGTATGAATAGAAAGCAAACAATAAGAAACCTAAGGATAGTGGTACTGATGGGCATGGGTATTGTGAGACTAAAATGTAAATATTAGTACTACTGTTAACTATTTTTCCCATCTTCAAAGTAAAAGAAAGCTGCAGATGGTAGCTGGATTCTCATAGAAATCTACAGGCAGTAGGTAGGTCTTACAAATGTGTAAATCTCGATGTGTTGTGTGCTCTAGTCACCATGATCTGAAACCATACATTGGAGCCACACACCTGTGGGTCAATTCTTTTCTTCTTCACTTATGAAAAACTCTGATCTTATTCCTGGCAAATTAAGTAGAGGTATTTCCCACATTGGATCAGGATAGATGGGAGATGATCTTTCACAATGTTGGCCCTTGCACAATGTGCAGAAAGAAACAGGAGTTCAGGAAAGGAAGAGAGCCAAGTCTCACCTAAAAGCAGCGACCCCTGCCTACTGTGGGTAAAAGGCACAGTGCAGGATTAGCTGAAGAAGACTGGCTTCAGCTTTTGGAACCAAATCCACTACTTTATTAAAATCCTTATGAAAAATCTAATATCATCTCCAATTCATATACTTCAGTTTATGAAACTGGAAGAATAGTGCAGTGGTTAAGTCAGTTACAAGGCACATAGCTGACCTAGGTTCAATTCTCAGTACCACAAATGTTACCCCCAGTACCGGAAGGGGTTATCCCTAAGAACTACTGAGTGTGATCTAAACTCCCACACTCAAAGATAGAATTTCTTAGGGCCAGAGTGTGGCACTAGAGGTAAGGCATCTGCCTTGCAAGCGCTAGCCTAGGATGGATGAGAGTTCGATCCCCCAGCATTCCACATGGTTCCCCAAAGCCAGGAGAGATTTCTGAGCTCATAGCCAGGAGTAACCCCTGAGCATCAATGGGTGTGGCCCAAAACCAAAAAGAAACAAACAAAAAACATAATTTCTTTAAAATCTTGACCTTTAGAATATAAACAGCACAGTGAAATATCCAATCATGAAAACCACCAATCATAGAAAAGCATTTGCTTCTTGGATTTTGGGATTATAAGGATATATTACGAAACAATTAGCTTCGGGCTAAGCAGTACATGAGCAATTTATTCTTCTTACAGTAGCATCAACTGTAAAATCTAAAGTGAATGATGGCATTCCAGGAACAATTGCACATAGCAATTCTTCTGCAGGTTTGGGCAATGTAGACTCGCTGTTTGAAAGGAATACATCATCTCCTGCTATTTTAATGATAATGGCTGCACTGGGAGGGAACCTTAGAATATTAGTGTCTGGGCTCTGGTTCAACTCAAATGAAGATGAAAAATTATTTGGAAACTTACAGATTCTCCCAACTCCAGAATAGGATTTTGGGCCTCAAAACAGTTAAAATATATATATGTGTATGTATTTATATATATTTATATAAGTTAATGGTAATAGTGTTCCAGGCCACCCAAAACAGGTACCAAATCATACCAGATAGCAACATTCTAATTTCAGATAGAGGTAGAAACCATTGTTAATAACACATGAGGAAATATGCTTCATAGACATCTAATAACAAGTACAAATAGAAAAAGAGCCTCCAGAAACCTCGCTCGCCCAGACGCCATTTTCAGGGAGGGACTTCAGAGCATAAAAACCGGCTAAGCTTTGCAAAAGCCGGCTCCCTGTGTGTGACACCAGGCGGGGAAAATCCACGAAAGTACACTGGCCCAGTGGGGCTCAACTGTGAAAGACTGTGAGTGTGACCTGTCTATGTCTGTCTACTGTCCTCTTGCGTGAAACTATTGCGAGTGGGGCAAAAAGAGCCTCCAGAGACCTCGCTCGCCCAGACGCAATTTTCAGGGAGGGACTTCAGAGCATAAAAACCGGCTAAGCTTTGCAAAAGCTGGCTCCCTGTGTGTGACACCAGGCGGGGAAAATCCGCGAAAGTACACCGGCCCAGTGGGGCTCAACTGTGAAAGACTGTGAGTGTGACCTGTCTATGTCTGTCTACTGTCCTCTTGCGTGAAACTCTTGCGAGTGGGGCAAAAAGAGGCTCAGAGGAGCACGGCCGCTCCGCTTCGCTACGCGGCCGTGCACTCTTTCTAAGGAAAGAACTCCATTGCAACAAGAAGGAAAAATCACACTAAGAACGGCGCTATATCACAGAAGCAAACATTTCTCTCTGGACTGTCTTCTCTGTTGCATGCTCGGGCCTAAGATTTGACCCAGTGTGAGGCTTCATCCACGGAGGACTCCCCTCCCTTAGAGGCAAGTCAGCCCATCCAGAAAGGGAGGAGCCAGAGGAGTGTGCTGCCTACATCATATAGACAATGAATACCACCAACACGTAGAAAAACCCACAATACAAGTGTGACAATGGGGAAACAACGCAGGCCAGCATCAGACATAGAGAATGAAGATGACAATTCTGAGGACCAGATAATGACTGAACAACTAATCAACCTCTCAGATAAGGACTTTAGACTAGCAATATGGAAGGTGCTCAACAGACTCCAAGAAACCATGGATCGAGTTGAACAGAACACTAATAAGAACCAAGAAAATATGAAGGCAGAAATGACAAAACTCCAAACTGAAATAACATGTCAACTAACAGGACTGAAAAAGTCAGTAAACGAAGTGAATGACAAAATGGATAAGCTCTGGGACAGGGTATCAGAAGCTGAGAATAGACTTGGTGCTGTGGAAGATGAGATACATAACAATTCCATACAGCAGGAGAGATTGGACAAAAAACTTAAAGCAAATGAGCAGACAATGGAAAAATTAGTCAAAGAATGGGAACAGACGAAAATAGAAGTCTATGATAAGATCAACAGAAACAACTTAAGAATCATTGGAGTCCCAGAGACCCAGGAAGAAAATTTCCAGGAAGAATCAATGGTCAAGAACATCATTAAAGAGAAACTTCCAGAGCTAAAGAATATATGTGATCAAATCCTGCATGCCCGAAGAGTACCAACCAAAAGAGACCCCAGAAAAACCACCCCAAGACACATCCTAGTCACAATGACAAATCCCACAGATAGAGACAGAATTCTGAAAACAGCAAGATCAAAAGGGGAAATCATGTTCAAGCAAGCTTCCCTGAGATTTACAGCAGACCTGTCACCAGAAACACTCAATGCCAGAAAGCAGTGGTGGGATATTGTGACAAGACTGAATGAAATGAATGCTTCACCCAGAATACTATACCCAGCAAAACTCACCTTCCGGTTTGATGGAAGAATACATGGTTTCACAGACAAAAAACAGCTCAGAAACTTCACAGGCACAAAACCAGTCTTAAGAGAAAAACTGAAAGACCTAATCTAAGACAAGACTACCCAAAAGACACACCAAATTTTGAAATAAAGATGGCGTTAAATCCCAGGACAATTCTTTCTCTCAACGTCAATGGACTAAATGCACCAGTTAAGAGACACAGAGTGGCTAAATGGATCAAAAAACTCAATCCAACCTTCTGCTGCCTACAAGAAACGCACCTGAATAGTCAGAACAAACATAGACTCAAAATAAAAGGCTGGAGAAAAATTATCCAAGCAAACAACACCCATAAAAAAGCTGGAGTGGCCATACTAATATCAGATAATGCAAACTTTATACTCAGGAAGGTTGTAAGGGACAAAGACGGACATTTTATATTAATCAAGGGGTACGTAGAGCAGGAAGAATTCACTCTCCTAAACATAAATGCACCGAATGAGGGGCCAGCAAAATATTTAATACAACTGTTGACAAATCTGAAAAATAATATCAACAACAACACAATAATTGTGGGGGACCTTAACACAGCTTTGTCAACACTGGACAGGTCAACCAGACTGAAACCCAACAAGAATATACTAGACCTGAGGAGAGAAATGGAAGAAAGAGGCCTAGTGGATATATATAGGACACTCCATCCCCAGAAACCTGGATACACATTCTTCTCCAATGTACATGGGACATTCTCCAGGATAGACTACATGCTGGCACATAAAACATACCTCCATAAGATCAAGAGGATAGAAATTTTGCAGACTACCTTCGCTGACCACAAGGCTCTGAAATTATTTGTGAATTCCAAAGGGACTCAGAAGAAACACTTTAACACCTGGAAGTTAAACAGCCTCATGCTCAATAACCAGTGGGTCCGAGATGAAATCAAGGAGGAAATAAAAAGGTTCCTGGAAACAAATGACAATAAAGACACAAACTCTCAGAACTTATGGGACACAGCAAAAGCAGTACTGAGAGGAAAATTTATAGCTTTGCAAGCACACATCAGGAAGGAAGAAGGAGCTTACCTGAGTAGCTTAATGACACAGCTAATAGAACTAGAAAATGCTCAACTAAAGGACCCAAGAATAGGAAGACAGAAGGAAATAACAAAGCTGAGAGCAGAAATCAACGAAGTGGAAACTCAAAAAACAATCCGAAAGATCAACGAAAGCAGAAGTTGGTTCTTTGAAAAAATAAACAAGATTGATAGACCACTGGCAAACCTAACAAAGAAAGAGAGAGAGAGAAACTTGATAACTCGTATCAGGAATGAAAAAGGAGAGATCACTACTGATATGACAGAGATTCAAAGGGTAATCAAAAACTACTTTGAAAAACTCTACGCCACTAAAAATGAGAACCTGGAAGAAATGGATGAATTCTTGGACTCTTATAATCTTCCACGGTTGAAGGAAGAGGATGTAGCATATCTAAACACCCCCATCACCATTGATGAAATTAAAACAGTAATCAAATGTCTGCCGAGAAACAAAAGCCCAGGTCCAGATGGATTCACTAATGAATTCTATCAAACTTTCCAAGAGGAACTACTGCCAATCTTGGCAAGACTCTTTCATGAAATTGAACAAACAGAAACACTTCCAAATAGCTTTTATGAAGCCAACATCACCTTGATACCTAAACCAGACAGACACGCTACCAAAAAAGAAAATTACAGACCAATATCACTGATGAATGCAGATGCAAAGATCCTCAACAAAATCCTGGCAAATAGGATTCAATGCCTCGTTAAGAAGATCATCCACTACGATCAAGTAGGTTTCATCCCAGGAATGCAAGGCTGGTTTAACATCCGTAAATCTATCAACATAATACACAACATCAATAACAAGAAAAATAAAAACCACATGATCATATCAATAGATGCAGAGAAAGCATTTGATAAGGTCCAACACCCATTCTTGATCAAAACTCTCAGCAAGATGGGAATGGAGGGAACCTTTCTCAATATAGTGAAGGCCATCTACCACAAGCCAGTGGCAAATATTATCCTCAATGGAGAAAAACTGAAAGCCTTCCCTCTAAATTCTGGCACAAGACAAGGCTGTCCTCTCTCACCACTCCTATTCAACATAGCACTGGAAGTACTTGCTATAGCGATTAGGCAAGAAAAGGATATCAAGGGAATCCAGATAGGAAAGGAAGAAGTCAAGCTCTCACTGTTTGCAGATGACATGATACTCTACTTAGAAAACCCTAAAGACTCTATCAAAAAGCTTCTAGAAACAATAGACTCATATAGCAAGGTGGCAGGCTACAAAATTAACACACAAAAATCAATGGCCTTTCTATATACCAATAGTAATAAGGATGAAATGGACATTAAGAAAACAACCCCATTCACAATAGTGCCACACAAACTCAAATATCTTGGAATCAACTTGACTAAATATGTGAAGGACCTATACAAAGAAAACTATAAAACTCTGCTCCAAGAAATAAGAGAGGACACACGGAAATGGAAACGCATACCCTGCTCATGGATTGGCAGGATTAACATCATCAAAATGTCAATACTCCCCAAGGCATTATACAGATTTAATGCCATCCCTCTAAAGATACCCATGACATTCTTCAAAGAAGTGGATCAGACACTTTTGAAATTCATTTGGAACAATAAACACCCTCGAATAGCTAAAGCAATCATTGGGAAAAAGAATATGGGAGGAATTACTTTTCCCAACTTTAAACTGTACTACAAAGCAACAGTTATCAAAACAGCATGGTATTGGAATAAGGATAGGTCCTCAGATCAGTGGAATAGGCTTGAATACTCAGAAAATGTTCCCCAGAGATACAACCATCTAATTTTTGATAAAGGAGCAGGAAATCCTAAATGGAGCAGGGAAAGCCTCTTCAACAAGTGGTGTTGGCACAATTGGATAGCCACTTGCAAAAAATTAAACTTAGACCCCCAGCTAACATCATGTACAAAGGTAAAATCCAAATGGATTAAAGACCTCGATATCAGCCCCAAAACCATAAGATATATAGAACAGCACATAGGCAAAACACTCCAGGACATTACAGGCATCTTCAAGGAGGAAACTGCACTCTCCAAGCAAGTGAAAGCAGAGATTAACAGATGGGAATATATTAAGCTGAGAAGCTTCTGCACCTCAAAGGAAATAGTGCCCAGGATACAAGAGCCACCCACTGAGTGGGAGAAACTATTCACCCAATACCCATCAGATAAGGGGCTAATCTCCAAAATATACAAGGCACTGACAGAACTTTACGAGAAAAAAACATCTAACCCCATCATAAAATGGGGAGAAGAAATGAACAGACACTTTGACAAAGAAGAAATACACATGGCCAAAAGACACATGAAAAAATGTTCCACATCACTAATCATCAGGGAGATGCAAATCAAAACAACGATGAGATACCACCTCACACCCCAGAGAATGGCACACATCACAAAGAATGAGAATAAACAGTGTTGGCGGGGATGTGGAGAGAAAGGAACTCTTATCCACTGCTGGTGGGAATGCTGTCTAGTTCAACCTTTATGGAAAGCGATATGGAGATTCCTCCAAAAACTGGAAATCGAGCTCCCATACGATCCAGCTATACCACTCCTAGGAATATACCCTAGGAACACAAAAATACAATACAAAAACCCCTTCCTTACACCTATATTCATTGCAGCTCTATTTACCATAGCAAGACTCTGGAAACAACCAAGATGCCCTTCAACAGATGAATGGCTAAAGAAACTGTGGTACATATACACAATGGAATATTATGCAGCTGTCAGGAGAGATGAAGTCATGAAATTTTCCTATACATGGATGTACATGGAATCTATTATGCTGAGTGAAATAAGTCAGAGAGAGAGAAAAAAACGCAGAATGGTCTCACTCATCTATGGGTTTTAAGAAAAATGAAAGACACCCTTGTAATAATAATTTTCAGACACAAAAGAGAAAAGAGCTGGAAGTTCCAGCTCACCTCAGGAAGCTCACCACAAAGAGTGATGAGTTTAGTTAGAGAAATAACTACATTTTGAACTGTCCTAATATTGAGAATGTATGAGGGAAATGTAAAGCCTGTTTAGGGTACAGGCGGGGGTTGGGTGGGGAGGAGGGAGATTTGGAACTTGGGTGATGGGAATGTTGCACTGGTGATGGGTGGTGTTCCTTTTATGACTGAAACCCAAACACAATCATGTATGTAATCAAGGTGTTTAAATAAAAAAAAATTATGCATTAAAAAAATAAAATAAAATAAAACTTACCTCGGAAAAAAAAACAAGTACAAATAATTTTGAAAAGCAGCAATATTCACTTATGTATAAGCCTATAAAATTATGTATACTGGCTAAATATGAACTTTTCATAATACCATATTATTAAGTGCATTAAATTCATAAATTCATGCATGATAGGACTTTACATGAGTTGCATGAGTTTTTCTTCCTGTTTTTCATATGTCAAAAATTGTTCTAATTTTAAAAACTCCTTTGCTATTTTCAAATCATTTAAGTTAAGAAATAAAAGACTAGGGGCTGGAGAGATAGCATGGAGGTAAGGTGTTTGCCTTGCATGCAGAAGGATGGTGCTTCGAATCCCGGCATCTCATATGGTCCCCTGTGCCT